>NC_092280.1:15833524-15911024 GCF_036320965.1 Panulirus ornatus
GTATGTAGATATCGGGGCTGGGATCGGCTAATTACCTGTTCACTAAGGTAAGTTTCCTAATTACCTCAGACTCGTTAGAGGTGGGTTACACCTTGCTGGGCAGCAGCAGCCGGGGCGCAGTGAGAGAACCGCAGGGTCATTAAAGATGTTATTCATGATCTTGCTTCCTACTCCAGCCCAGGGGGGGGGGGTTGCTTGTGGCCAGGAGAACATCTTTGTGACGCTGGTCTAGGATGTCTTCTGTTCTGGCTTGGAGAACATCTTTGTGACGCTGGTCTGGGATGTCTTCTGTTCTATGTTCTGGCTTGGAGAACATCTTTGTGACGCTGGTCTAGGATGTCTTCTGTTCTATGTTCTGGCTTGGAGAACATCTTTGTGACGCTGGTCTAGGATGTCTTCTGTTCTATGTTCTAGCTTGGAGAACATCTTTGTGACGCTGGTCTAGGATATCTTCTGTTCTATGTTCTGGCTTGGAGAACATCTTTGTGACGCTGGTCTAGGATATCTTCTGTTCTATGTTCTGGCTTGGAGAACATCTTTGTGACGCTGGTCTAGGATATCTTCTGTTCTATGTTCTGGCTTGGAGAACATCTTTGTGACGCTGTTCTAGGATGTCTTCTGTTCTATGTTCTGGCTTGGAGAACATCTTTGTGACGCTGTTCTAGGATGTCTTCTGTTCTATGTTCTGGCTTGGAGAACATCTTTGTGACGCTGGTCTAGGATGTCTTCTGTTCTATGTTCCAGCCTGGAGAACAGTAGGAGGGTGTAGATTATCAGCAGAAGGTACCAGCAGAAGGTATATATGTGGTGGTCAACACGGTGCCCAAGGGAGACGGTCCAACGAGGACTAGTCAGGTCGAGGACCAGTCAGATCATCATTTGAGTTAGGACCAGTCAGGCCTAGGACAGTCAGGCCCAGGACAGCCAGGCCTAGGACAGTCAGGCCTAGGACAGTCAGGCCTAGGACAGTCAGGTCTAGGACAGTCAGGTCGAGGACAGTCAGGCCTAGGACAGCCAGGCCTAGGACAGTCAGGCCTAGGACAGTCAGGTCGAGGACAGTCAGGCCTAGGACAGTCAGGCCTAGGACAGTCAGGTCGAGGACAGTCAGGTCGAGGACCGGTTAGGTCGAGGACAGTCAGGTCATCATATGCAGGTGAGGCGATGCACGAACCAACCCTGGCGGGATCAGAAGGTGCAGGGAGCAGCCTGCAGGCGACGGTGACGTGGGAACGTCTTGGTATGACCTCCTCCTCCTCCTCCTCCTCCGTCGTAGGTGGGTGACCCAGGGTAGATCAAGTGTGTCGTCCTCCTCCTCCGTCGTAGGTGGGTGACCCAGGGTAGATCAAGTGTGTCCCAGACCATACAGGCCTCACGAAAGGCTGGGATAGTTCAGCGGTCGGGACCGTCGCTCACACGACCAGGGACATGAGACGTGCCTCTACAGGAGGAGGGTACATGACGATGCACAAACTGACGTGATCATGCAACTGACCAAGTGGACACTGTGCATGAAAACAAATGAATGACGATGACGACGTGTGTTGGAGATTGTGTGTGTGTGTGTGTGTGTGTGTGTGTGTGTGTGTGTGTGTGTGTGTGTGTGTGTGTGTGACAACACTTGGTCACCACCACAGCCAGGCCTGCACCTGTAACATTGCATCCTCTCCACTAAACTCTCTCTCTCTCTCTCTCTCTCTCTCTCTCTCTCTCTCTCTCTCTCTCTCTCTCTCTCTCTCTCTCTCTCTCTCTCTCTCTCTCCTCTATGTCCTGCCTTATCTTGGGCGTGCCTCCTCCTCCTCCTCCTGTCCTCCCAGTGTCCTCCTGGTGGTGCAGAAGACGTTGTAGGCGGCAGTAGAGGAGGGGACGGATGAGGTGTGTTGGGGCCGGGAGCAGCCGCCGGCGGCTCCACGGTGAACGGTGGTTGCTCATCCATGGCTCCCTCCTGCCTGCACCTTCCGCCTCGCCTCACCTCCTCCTCCGCCCCTCCTGCAACACTATCGTCTCCACCACGGATAAGTTCAGGTCATCAGCACCGCCAGCTACTTTCCTGCAGCAGATGATCACGTTGTGGAGGATCAGGTCTCGTGTTGTCTGCCGGGTTCATTTCCTGTGCCTTCCTGTCCCCGTGTGTGTTACTGGGGGACGCCCAGCTGATCACCTCGTTATAAACCGGGTCCTCTGTTATCCGGCTAGGCCGTACACCGTCATGTAAGACTCTGCTCTGCCACATAACCTCCTTGTCGCCTTGGTTTTCTCTTATCCGGCTAGGCCGTACACCGTCATGTAAGACTCTGCTCTTGGTTTTCTCTTATCCGGCTATGCCGTACACCGTCATGTAAGACTCTGCTCTTGGTTTTCTCTTATCCGGCTATGCCGTACACCCTCATGTAAGACTCTGCTCTTGTTGGCAACAATGGATGAATTATTGAACACGTTGCATATTAGATGAACTTCTTCACACAAAAGTTGAACAACACGGATTGGAGAGAACAGCAAAGTTATGATTAATGAACTGGATTTACAACAGTAAACAGAGTTTGCAGACATTTCAAGTAACTGGTTTACAGCATTATGTACGAAAGGTTTACACGTATCTTGTCACACTGGGCCGGAACTCCCTTCTGGCCTCATCAGTTTCACAACATTAAGGTACATACTGTTGCTGGGTGTGTGTGTAGATGTGTTACTGGAACCATGTGTGTGTGTAGATGTGTTACTGGAACCATGTGTGTGTATGTGTTACTGGAACCATGTGTGTAGATGTTTTACTGGAACCATGTGTGTAGATGTGTTACTGGAACCATGTGTGTGTAGATGTGTTACTGGAACCATGTGTGTAGATGTGTTACTGGAACCATGTGTGTGTGTAGATGTGTTACTGGAACCATGTGTGTGTAGATGTGTTACTGGAACCATGTGTGTGTGTAGATGTGTTACTGGAACCAAGTGTGGATATGTGTTACTGGAACCATGTGTGTATATGTGTTACTGGAACCATGTGTGTGTAGATGTGTTACTGGAACCATGTGTGTGTATGTGTTACTGGAACCATGTGTGTGTAGATGTGTTACTGGAACCATGTGTGTAGATGTGTTACTGGAACCATGTGTGTGTAGATGTGTTACTGGAACCATGTGTGTAGATGTGTTACTGGAACCATGTGTGTAGATGTGTTACTGGAACCAAGTGTGTGTGTAGATGTGTTACTGGAACCATGTGTGTAGATGTGTTACTGGAACCAAGTGTGTGTGTAGATGTTACTGGAACCATGTGTGTAGATGTGTTACTGGAACCATGTGTGTAGATGTGTTACTGGAACCATGTGTGTGTATATGTGTTACTGGAACCCATGTGTATATGTGTTACTGGAACCATGTGTGTGTATATGTGTTACTGGAACCATGTGTGTATATGTGTTACTGGAACCATGTGTGTGTATGTGTTACTGGAACCATGTGTGTAGATGTGTTACTGGAACCATGTGTGTAGATGTGTTACTGGAACCATGTGTGTGTATATGTGTTACTGGAACCCATGTGTATATGTGTTACTGGAACCATGTGTGTGTATATGTGTTACTGGAACCATGTGTATATATGTGTTACTGGAACCATGTGTGTAGATGTGTTACTTGAACCATGTGTGTGTATATGTGTTACTGGAACCATGTGTGTATATGTGTTACTGGAACCATGTGTGTGTAGATGTGTTACTAGAACCATGTGTGTATGTGTTACTGGAACCATGTGTGTGTAGATGTGTTACTGGAACCATGTGTGTGTAGATGTGTTACTGGAACCATGTGTGTATGTGTTACTGGAACCATGTGTGTGTAGATGTGTTACTGGAACCATGTGTGTGTAGATGTGTTACTGGAACCATGTGTGTATATGTGTTACTGGAACCATGTGTGTGTATATGTGTTACTGGAACCATGTGTGTATATGTGTTACTGGAACCATGTGTGTAGATGTGTTACTGGAACCATATGTGTGTATGTGATACTGGAACCATGTGTGTGTATGTGTTACTGGAACCATGTGTGTGTATGTGTCACTGGAACCATGTATGTGTGTATGTGTTACGGAACCATGTGTGTGTATATGTGTTACTGGAACCCATGTGTATATGTGTTACTGGAACCATGTGTGTGTATATGTGTTACTGGAACCATGTGTGTGTATATGTGTTACTGGAACCATGTGTGTGTATATGTGTTACTGGAACCCATGTGTATATGTGTTACTGGAACCATGTGTGTATATGTGTTACTGGAACCATGTGTGTGTATGTGTTACTGGAACCATGTGTGTAGATGTGTTACTGGAACCATATGTGTGTATGTGATACTGGAACCATGTGTGTGTATGTGTTACTGGAACCATGTGTGTGTATGTGTCACTGGAACCATGTATGTGTGTATGTGTTACTGGAACCATGTGTGTGTATATGTGTTATTGGAACCATGTGTGTGTATATGTGTTACTGGAACCCATGTGTATATGTGTTACTGGAACCATGTGTGTGTATATGTGTTACTGGAACCATGTGTGTGTATATGTGTTACTGGAACCATGTGTGTGTATATGTGTTACTGGAACCCATGTGTATATGTGTTACTGGAACCATGTGTGTATATGTGTTACTGGAACCATGTGTGTGTATGTGTTACTGGAACCATGTGTGTGTATATGTGTTACTGGAACCCATGTGTATATGTGTTACTGGAACCATGTGTGTATATGTGTTACTGGAACCATGTGACTGCGTTGTTTTCACACCTTCACCTGACTGTCCACCATACCTTCACCACGTTTTCTATCATCGCCTCCGTTAACCCGTTTTGGCCTGCGTTGGTTTACCGTGGCCTCCGTTAACCCGTTTTGGCCTGCGTTGGTTTACCGTGGCCTCCGTTAACCCGTTATGGCCTGCGTTGGTTTACCGTGGCCTCCGTTGATTTCATATCACCATCGACGTCATTTAAGTTCATAATCTGTGCCTTTCCTCGGTCACCCATCGCCTCTATTGTCCAGCGGGGTTACTGCCTCCTCGTAGCGTCAGTGCGTCATCTGGTATTAATGATGACGTAGTAGTGATGACGTAGTAGTGATGACGTATTAGTATTGTTCAGTTGTTGCCATCACAGTGTAGCTTGGCGTCGGGGCACAACCTTTGTGTTGCGTTAGACATCTTCTTTGGCTTATTCTTGGCTCATGGCTCATATACGTGGGCAGTATGTGGACCGGGCAGGTGGCAGTGTACCGGGTGGTACAGTGTAGCAGTATGTGGACCGGGCAGGTGGCAGTGTACCGGGCGGTATAGTGTAGCAGTATGTGGACCGGGCAGGTGGCAGTGTACCGGGCGGTACTGTGTAGCAGTATGTGGACCGAGCAGGTGGCAGTGTACCGGGCGGTACAGTGTAGCAGTATGTGGACCGGGCAGGTGGCAGTGTACCGGGTGGTACAATGTAGCAGTATGTGGACCGGGCAGGTGGTAGTGTACCGGGTGGTACAATGTAGCAGTATGTGGACCGGGCAGGTGGCAGTGTACCGGGCAGTACAGTGTAGCAGTATGTGGACCGGGCAGGTGGCAGTGTACCGGGCGGTACAGTGTAGCAGTATGTGGACCGGGCAGGTGGCAGTGTACCGGGCCACTGTTGCCACTCGCAGGTATTGGAGATCGAAAATCTTTCTGTTTCTCCCTCCTCCTCCTCCCCCCCTCCTCCTCCCCACCCCCCTCCCCAAACCCCCCCCCCATTCCCCAACAACCCCCCCCCTTCCCCTACCTCCCCTGTGCCTCCTTCCCTCACCCCTCTCCCCTTCCCTCCCTCCCTCCCTCTCCCCCAGCCAACCCCTTTCACGTCTCGAACCCCCTGGCCGTCTGGGTTGAGGGGGGGTGTCAGGAGGGGCTTTTATCTTTGCTCCATTTTTATTTTCTTTTCTACTTTCTGGTGTTTTGATCCTGGTCTTTTGTTATTCTTTATTATTCTGCTTCATTTCTTTGTTGTCAGGTGTTGTGGTGTTGTCTGCCCTCACCTAGTGTTACTAGGTGTTGTGGTGTTGTCTGCCCTCACCTAGTGTTGCATGTTGCCAGGTGTTGTGGTGTTGTTTGCCCTCACCTAGTGTTGCATGTTGCCAGGTGTTGTGGTGTTGTCTGCCCTCACCTTGTGTTGCATGTTGTCAGGTGTTGTGGTGTTGTCTGCCCTCACCTTGTGTTGCATGTTGTCAGGTGTTGTGGTATTGGCTGCCCTCCCCTTGTGTTGCATTGTTGTCAGGTGTTGTGGTGTTGTCTGCCCTCACCTTGTGTTGCATGTTGCTAGGTGTTGTGGTGTTGTCTGCCCTCACCTAGTGTTGCATGTTAGGTGTTGTGGTGTTGTCTGCCCTCACCTTGTGTTGCATGTTGTCAGGTGTTGTGGTATTGGCTGCCCTCCCCTTGTGTTGCATTGTTGTCAGGTGTTGTGGTGTTGTCTGCCCTCACCTTGTGTTGCATGTTGCCAGGTGTTGTGGTTTTGTCTGCCCTCACCTTCTGTTGCATGTTGTCAGGTGTTGTGGTGATGTCTGCCCTCACCTTGTGTTGCATGTTGTCAGGTGTTGTGGTGTTGTCTGCCCTCACCTTGTGTTGCATGTTGTCAGGCGTTGTGGTGTTGTCTGCCCTCACCTTGTGTTGCATGTTGCCAGGTGTTGTGGTGTTGTCTGCCCTCACCTTGTGTTGTTTGTTGTCAGGTGTTGTGGTGTTGTCTGCCCTCACCTTGTGTTGTTTGGTGTCAGGTTTTGTGGTGTTGTCTGCCCTCACCTTGTTTTGTTTGTTGTCAGGTACTGTGGTGTTGTCTGCCCTCACCTTGTGTTGCATGTTGTCAGGTGTTGTGGTGTTGTCTGCCCTCACCTAGTGTTGCTAGGTGTTGTGGTGTTGTCTGCCCTCACCTTGTGTTGCATGTTGTCAGGTGTTGTGGTGTTGTCTGCCCTCACCTAGTGTTGCATGTTGTCAGGTGTTGTGGTGTTGTCTGCCCTCATCTTGTGTTGCATGTTGTCAGGTTTTGTGGTGTTGTCTGCCCTCACCTTGTGTTGCATGTTACCAGGTGTTGTGGTGTTGTCTGCCCTCACCTTGTGTTGCATGTTGTCAGGTGTTGTGGTGTTGTCTGCCCTCACCTTGTGTTGCATGTTGTCAGGTGTTGTGGTGTTGTCTACCGTCACCTTGTGTTGTATGTGTCAGGTGTTGTGGTGTTGTCTGCCCTCACCTTGTGTTGCATGTTGCCAGGTGTTGTGGTGTTGTCTGCCCTCACCTTGTGTTGCTAGGTGTTGTGGTGTTGTCTGCCCTCACCTTGTGTTGTATGTGTCAGGTGTTGTGGTGTTGTCTACCGTCACCTTGTGTTGTTTGTTGTCATGGGTCGGCCCGTCCCGGCTGCTGGGGTGGCTCTGATGTGGTGGCATCCATCGTTTGTGTGTCAGAAGTGCCTTTTGTTAGTCGGGCATGAGTCCTCTGTTTGTGGGCCGTCGTGAGCTCACGAGTCGTGTGGTCTGTTTGGCGTGTGAGGAGGTCTGCGACATCGCCGTCGTTTGTGTACACTTGGTTTGTCGACGCTTTGGACGTCCCGTGAGGGTGATGTATGTATGTCGTCATCACCTCTGGTGTTGTATTGTCTCCCCACAGTCGTACACTGGGTCAGTAGCTTCTCTTGGTGTCTGGCTCGATGTATATTGACCACAGTCGTACACTGGGTCAGTAGCTTCTCGTGGTGTCTGGCTCGATGTATATTGACCACAGTGGTACAACTGGGTCAGTAGCTTCTCTTGGTGTCTAGGTCGACGTATATTGACCACAGTGGTACAACTGGGTCAGTAGTTTCTCGTGGTATCTAGGTCGATGTATATTGACCACAGTCGTACACTGGGTCAGTAGCTTCTCTTGGTGTCTGGCTCGATGTATATTGACCACTTACAGTGGTACAACTGGGTCAGTAGCTTCTCGTGGTGTCTGGGTCGATGTATATTGGCCCCTTTGGGGGTATGTGGGTGTCCTTGCCCTCCTGCCACACTCACAGGGACCTGGTCACCCCACAGTGAAGGTGCGTATGTCTGTATGCACGAGGCGTGCCTTGACACATCATTAGCACAGGGAGAATACAGACGATGGGTGAGATTTTTATATTTTGATCCATCGTCCTCCTCCCTCACCAGTAACTCACTCACACTACGGGTCTTTTATGGCTCCCCCTCCTCCTTTCCTCCACATATCTTCCCCCACCTTTTATGGGCGGCAGTGAATTGTGGCATATATGTTATATGAGATCTAATACTCTTATACCCTCTGGTCGTACGTCAGACAGGGCTGTAGGGGAGAGTTGGTGCCTGAGGGCCTGATATCACCACCTGCTGGGGGTAACTGTGGACGGGTGGATGCCAGCCGGGGTTATCTGCAGGTTCCCCCTCGAGCAGGCGAGGGCCCGTGCTCCCGCGTGACCACTCAGGCTGGAGGACGGGTGTGGTATACCTCCTCCTTCGTGAAGGGTGTCCTCTCTCTCTCTCTCTCTCTCTCTCTCTCTCTCTCTCTCTCTCTCTCTCTCTCTCTCTCTCTCGCCACCAGCACACACATGACACACACACCTCCTGGCTAATGATAGGTCGACGCCACCCACATACATGGCCAAGCTACGTCGAAGAGTTACGACACTTGAAGGAGGTACAACAGATGGTTACGTGGCAGTGTATGTAGGAGCGGCAAGGTGTGTGTGGGTGTGGACCTGCATAACACATGACCATCTCTGGGCACACTAGGTCACGCACAGCTGCCCCTTACATACGACAGTAGTTGTAGTAAGTAGTAGTAGTAGTAGTAATAGTAGTAAATATTAGTAATAGTAGTAGTAGTAGTAGTGGTAGTAATAGTAGTAAATATTAGTAGTAGTAGTAGTAGTAGTAGTAGTAAGTAGTAGTAAGTAGTAATAGTAGTAGTAGTAGTAGTAGTAGCAGCAGTAGTAGTCGTGAGGTCATGTGTATGTTTCTACAGGTGTGAGATGTCGTGCACCCTTGTACAGGAAGGATGCTTGGGGGGTTGGGGGTTGGGGGGTTACAAGTAGGTCCAAGCTACTCCTGAGCCAGTATTCAAGTTGCTTGTCTCATGCACTAAATCAAGTGATCCGGTGAGGACATATTCTGACAGACGCACGTACGGTCAGGTGGCTGAATCATGAGCAGTGTGTATGACGCACAGGAACGCGTGTTTACACCTGGGGAAGACCAAGTTGCTGCATGAATATTTGGCCGGCCGGCGCTGTGTTACTGCAGCGTGGCTGATGACTGATGCACCGGGCCTGGACAGGTGACCCCTCATAGCCAGCCCTGTACTGATCCGTGTCCTCCCCCTCAGACGATAGTGAGTGAGGCGAGAGCAGAAGAACTCGGGGTTCTCGAAGTAACTGCTCATTAAAAGCATGAAAGGGATGTCGCTACCTTGTCAGGCACTGGGCCCTCAGGAAAGTGCAGGTGCTTTCAAGCAGATTTGACATACACGGTCATGTTTTTATGCTTGACGGAATGTAAACAAGGGAGAATCGATTTGTCCTGGGAATGCGTTCAGGCGTTCCACTGGCCACTGTTGCTGTGGGTGAAGACAAGAGGAAGATGGTACTCTCATATTGTGATGCTGGTGTAGGGGTCAGTGTTACTGACCCTCGAGCATGCATGGGCCGGCCAGGGGTTGTGGCCCCACAGGTTCGAATCCTGGTCTCGTTAATCGGGTGGCAGTTTGCCCAGCTGTTATCGTCCCCTTAGAGCTGGTCGGAAAATTGGACACCTAGCTTAGGCTAGAATTTTCCAAAAGAAGGAACAGAGAAGGGGGCTAGGTGAGGATATTCCCTCAGAGGCCCAGTTCTCTGTTCTTAACGCTATCTCACTAACGCGGGAAAAGGCGAATAGTTTGAAGGAAGGAAGGATATATATATATATATATATATATATATATATATATATATATATATATATATATATATATATATATATATATTGTTAGGGAGGTAAATGCAAGAGTCTTGGAAAGAGGGGCAAGTATGAAGTCTGTTGGGGATGAGAGAGCTTGGGAAGTGAGTCAGTTGTTGTTCGCTGATGATACAGCGCTGGTGGCGGATTCATGTGAGAAACTGCAGAAGCTGGTGACTGAGTTTGGTAAAGTGTGTGGAAGAAGAAAGTTAAGAGTAAATGTGAATAAGAGCAAGGTTATTAGGTACAGTAGGGTTGAGGGTCAAGTCAATTGGGAGGTGAGTTTGAATGGAGAAAAACTGGAGGAAGTGAAGTGTTTTAGATATCTGGGAGTGGATCTGTCAGCGGATGGAACCATGGAAGCGGAAGTGGATCATAGGGTGGGGGAGGGGGCGAAAAAATTTTGGGAGCCTTGAAAAATGTGTGGAAGTCGAGAACATTATCCCGGAAAGCAAAAATGGGTATGTTTGAAGGAATAGTAGTTCCAACAATGTTGTATGGTTGCGAGGCGTGGGCTATGGATAGAGTTGTGCGCAGGAGGATGGATGTGCTGGAAATGAGATGTTTGAGGACAATGTGTGGTGTGAGGTGGTTTGATCGAGTAAGTAACGTAAGGGTAAGAGAGATGTGTGGAAATAAAAAGAGCGTGGTTGAGAGAGCAGAAGAGGGTGTTTTGAAATGGTTTGGGCACATGGAGGGAATGAGTGAGGAAAGATTGACCAAGAGGATATATGTGTCGGAGGTGGAGGGAACGAGGAGAAGAGGGAGACCAAATTGGAGGTGGAAAGATGGAGTGAAAAGGATTTTGTGTGATCGGGGCCTGAACATGCAGGAGGGTGAAAGGAGGGCAAGGAATTGAGTGAATTGGAGCGATGTGGTATACAGGGGTTGACGTGCTGTCAGTGGATTGAATCAAGGCATGTGAAGCGTCCGGGGTAAACCATGGAAAGCTGTGTAGGTATGTATATTTGCGTGTGTGGACGTGTGTATGTACATGTGTATGGGGGGGTTGGGCCATTTCTTTCGTCTGTTTCCTTGCGCTACCTCGCAAACGCGGGAGACAGCGACAAAGTGTAAAAAAAAAAATATATATATATATATATATATATATATATATATATATATATATATATATATATATATATATATATTGACTTGTCCCTCAACCCTGCTGAACCTAATAACCTTGCTCTTATTCACATTTACTCTTATTCACATTTTCCTTCCACACTATGGTGTGGGAAGTAAGTTGCTAGAAGCAGTGAAAAGTTTTTATTGAGGATGTAAGGAAGAGAGGAAAGTGATTGGATCTCAGTGAATGTAGGTTTGCGGCAGGGGTGTGTGATGTCTTCATGGTTGTTTAATTTGTTTATGGATGGGGTTGTTAGGGAGGTAAATCCAATTGTTTTGGAGAGAAGGGCAAGTATGCAGTCTGTTGTGGATGAGAGAGCTTGGGAAGTGAGTCAGTTGTTGTTCGCTGATGATACAACACTGGTGGCTGATTCGGGCGAGACACTGCAGAAGCTGGTGCCTGAGTTTGGTAAAATGTGTGAAAGAAGAAAGCTGTGAGTAAATGTGAATAAGAGCAAGGTTATTAGGTTCAGTAGGGGTGAGGGACAAGTCAGTTGGGAGGTAAGTTTGAGTGGACAAAAACTGGAGGAAGTAAAGTGCTTTAGATATTTGGGAGTGGATTTGGCAGCAGATGGAACCATGGAAGCGGAAGTGAGTCACAGGGTGGGGGAGGGGGCGAAGGTTCTGGGAGCGTTGAAGAATGTGTGGAAGGCGAGAACATTATCTTGTAGAGCAAATATGGGTATGTTTGAAGGAATATTGGTTTCAACAATGTTATATGGTTGCGAGGCGTGGGCTATAGATAGGGTTGTGCGGAGGAGGGTAGATGTGTTGGAAATGAGATGTTTGAGGACAATATGCGGTGTGAGGTGGTTTGATCGAGTAAGTAATGAAAAGGAAAGAGTGATGTGTGGTAATAAAAAGATTGTGGTTGAGAGAGCAGAAGAGGGTGTATTGAAATGGTTTAGTCACATGGAAAGAATGAGTGAGGAAAGATTGACAAAGAGGATATATGTGTCAGAGTTGGAGGGAACGAGGAAAAGCGGGAGACCAAATTGGAGGTGGAAGGATGGAGTGAAAAAGATTTTGAGCGATCGGGGCCTGAACATACAGGAGGGTGAAATGCGTGCAAGGAATAGAGTAAATTGGAACGATGTGGTATACCGGGGTCGAAATGCTGTCAATGGATTGAACCAGGGCATGTGAAGCGTCTGGGGTAAGCCATGGAAAGTTTTGTGGGTCCTGGATGTGGAAAGGGAGCTGTGGTTCCGGTGCATTACACACGACTGCTAGAGACTGAGTGTGAACGAATGTGGCCTTTGTTGTCTTTTCCTAGCGCTACCTCGCGCGCGCGCGGGGGAAGGGGGGTGCCATTTCATGTGTGGCGGGGTGGCGACGGGAATGGATGAAGACAGCAAGTATGAATTATGTACATGTGTATATATGTATATGTCTATGTATGTATATGTATATATATGTTGAAATGTGTCTGTGGGTGGGTTGGGCCATTCTTTCGTCTGTTTCCTTGCGCTGCCTCGCTAACGCGGGAGACAGCGACAAAGTATAATGAATAGACAAATGATATATATACATATAATCCCCAGTGCTTAAATTTGTTTCGTGTGTTCGTTCATTTATCCGTGCTTAACGATGTCATTTTCCTGTGGAGGGGGAGCTAAACTGGTGGACTCCTGGGGGGGAGGAGCTGCTGGAGACGCCCCAGAAGGTTCACCTTCATGGTCCACAGCGAGGCTTCCCCCTTGGGTGGGAAGCAGGTGCTTCCTGAAGTTTATAAGATCACATGAAGACTTACCAAGAAGACCTTCCTGTCAAGTGTCGTGTTTCACACCCTCCGGGGCCCAGGGAGGCTCCTGAAGCAGGCATCCCCTCCCCAGGCTTGGAATATCGCCAGTTAGGAAGGCCCGCGCCCCTGGCAACAGGCCATATCATTATCTTTCTCTTCTTCGTGACCACACGCGCTCAGGGTGCGAACGTGAATTCTTAACCTCATCCAAGTTTCATTCGACACCGGTTCACGGGTTCACAAGCTGGTTCCAGGTTTCCCTGGCCTTGTTCCAGGCGGTCATGGACATATTCCAGGTTTTCCTGGACTGGTTCCAGGCTCCCCTGAACTGATCCCAGGCTTCCCCGTAATTGGTCCAGGCCTTCTTGGACTTATTCCAAGTTTCCTTGGACTTGTTCCAGGCTCCGCTGGATCACCGTGGCTGGAAGCGCGGCGTAGGGCATCATGAGATAGTGACCCAAGCCTTCATGGGAAAATAATTGGACGAGACGCGTCACAACACAGCTCTGTGTGTGTGTGTGTGTGTGTGTGTGTGTGTGTGCACCACCGCCAGCAGCAGCAGCCACGGCCAGAGAAGACTGAAGACAGGATTCGTGGGGGGGGGGGGGGGGGCTGTTGGCGCCAGGTGGCTCCTACCGGGACGTCTCATAAGGAGAGAGAGAGAGGGAGGAGGAGGGATCCTCCGTGACCCTCAGTGACCGCTATATACAAGCCACTTAGATGTAGGCGAACATGATCAGTTGTGGCTGAGGAGGTTGTGGTCACACCTGGACCATCTCTGTGGTTTCTTGCCTTCGTCGTCCTCGCTGATGAAGGGTATATGTGACTCCTCCTCCTCCTCCTCCTCCGCCCCCCAGCTGTCCTGGATGAAACGCGTCGCAGGCGGCCTTTGTGGTCGGCCGGTAATTAACAGAGTCAACACTCACTTGTGAGCGGCAGATCTCCTAACACCACCACACCACCCCGATGTCTTCTGACCTGTCGCCTGTTTTGCCTGCCATGATAGAGTCACTCCTGTCTGAGTCCGGCAGCTTGCTCCCCTCACACACACACACACACACACACACACACACACTACACCACTCACACCATACCACATCGCTCACACACACACCACACCACACACGCTACACCACACCACACCACACCACACCACACCACACCACACCATACCACACCACACCACAGCACACACCACACCACTCACACCATACCACATCACTCACACCATACCACATCACTCACACACACACACACACACACCACACCACACCACACCACACCACACCCACACACACACACACACACACACACACACACACACACACACACACACACACACACACACACCCACCTATTCTTCATTGTATTATGTATATTTTTCAGGATTCTTCCCAGAAGTACATAGCGAATGAGGTGAAATATTAGAGGTGGTACATCATCACATTACTCACACAGGAATGTTTCTCATGTAAAGCGGCGCGAGGGTTGATGAACTGCAGTAGGACAAGGTATCGTACGCCAGCCATGTTAGACGTACCGTGCGGCCTCGACCCACTTGCCTTCGTACGTGAGGGTCAGAGTTACCTACCATGACTGCATGGTCGTGCGGCTTTATAGCACATGTGTGTGTGTCTGTGTGTGTGTGTGTGTGTGTGTGTGTGTGTGTGTGTGTGTGTTACCATAGTGTCAGCACCAGCATCCATCATCCATATATCCTTAAGACCGACACTGATGAAGTGTTGAGCACTCTCTCCTCTCTATTAACTATTTAGTGACTCTCCGTAGGTAAGTGGGTGAGGCGTGTACACGCAGTGGGAGGGAGGGTTTATATAAAACTGTTTCGTTCCTGTGATCATCTCTCACTTCTCTCTCCCTCTCTCTATCCTTTTTTTTTTTGGGGGGGGGGGGGCAGTTAGTTGTCTTCTCTTGACACCAGACCCTCATGTGGTCCGGTGGCTTCCAGACTACGACCATACCAACACTCCATCTCACACACAACACTTGATAAGACGCATCTCACCACGACTCAGTCCTCTGAACTCTAGATCGCGTTGCGCTACGCGCTCGCTCCGACGTAAGCCAAAATATCGTCACTAGAACTGGTAAGACCGTATCATCCATCCTTGTCTGTAGCGACCACATCAACACGGCTTATAATCAGTCGTCGGGTTAGTACACGTCCACTGTTTACAGAGGCCCGAGTATGTCAACCCAGTTTCAGTGGTTAGATGTATCACGCATTACAGAAACGGACCCGTGTACGTACGTAACAGCCGTGTTCAGGAAGAATATGGCAAGTGCCAACCCCGGAAGTTAACGCTCAGTTTACTTCACAGTCGTAATTGGTAAACGTTATGGAAACTTATCATTCGCGACAAGGTTGTAAATCGCTTGATCAGCGAATCTCAAGATGGCGTTCGACGAAATTGTTCATATCCGCTTGATTTTGT
Organism: Panulirus ornatus; assembly: GCF_036320965.1. Taxonomy (NCBI): domain Eukaryota; kingdom Metazoa; phylum Arthropoda; class Malacostraca; order Decapoda; family Palinuridae; genus Panulirus; species Panulirus ornatus. Next base: position 15,848,824 of record NC_092280.1, read on the forward strand.
TTATGATCTAAACCACAACGGGCGATGAAATTAAGCACCGATCACCAGCCTAGATTTTCAAAAGGCATTGGATGCCATCATGCATCAGAGACTACGAGCGAAAGTTAAGTACTACGGTGGACTGGACACTTGGTTGACTGACCGTCATCAAAGAATGCTGGGTAATGGTCGAACATCATTAACGGTGAGACGCGACACGGGCGGCGTGCCACAGGGTTACGTCTCTGGACCGATTATGTTTATCACTCTTATAAATGATAGTGACATAAACAATGGGCTGTGTTATTACTTATGAAAATTCGCAGACGATATCACATTGGGAGATGAAGGGAAAAGAGACATTGAACGTCTACAAATGCAAGCAGACCTAGAAAAACTGAAGAACTGGTCCCATCATAGGTTAGCAGAGGAATTGAATCTCAGTAAATGCAAAAGTTTACACATCAGCAGGAGAACCGAGTAGACATGCTCATCCTCCTAGGCTACAGGAGGTAAATAAGGATCCGAACTTACGTGTAATGATCTCCCCGGGACGTAAACCTACGTAAGCAGTGTATACAAAGAGTAAACAAGGCAAAGAACACTCTAGACTTCATAGGTATAGGGGGAAACATTGGGGTTCGTTCATGCCTTTTAAAAAAAAAGAAAAAAAATAGAAACTTATCCACGTTTTCTGCAGTTCACTGGCGCTTGGGACTCCACCTTGAATACTTTATTAGGCTTTGATCACCTTACTTGACGATAGACGTAAGAATTGCACCTATAATGTGCCAAGGAGATTCCCAGGCTGGACGAAAGGTCAAATAACGACCCGATGAATTAAGTGGTTGAGGGATGATCCGCTGCCGAGGTAGTTAGAAGTAGGAACGGCTGGTTGATATTGATCGTTGCAGCTATAGAAGACTTCGTAATGTACTCTTAGTGAAATATTCACAGGAGTGAGAAGACACAGGTTGATATACCAATTAGAATCGTTGATACCGTGTCTTAGGAAGAGATTTAAGAAGTACTTCGCTTCAAGTCCACGATTGACGGTACTTTCGCCATCTTATATGCATACGAAGTCTAGAAGGATTTCTGAAGTCGTCTGTTTGCTTTTCTTACCACAGAAACTTGCAAGTTTCTCATCTCCTCCACCACCACAGACAGCCTGATGAGGAGGACCCGCTGGTCTGGTGGTGCTGACTGCCTTCCTCAGAACCCCGTCTCTCTCCTCCAGTCATAAACGTGAGGCGAGATACTTGCACACGATCTCCAGCCGTCCTCCACACCAGTGACTGTCGCGTTCCGTTTTGTTTGGTCTCTGCACCGCCTGTAGCCAGGAGGTAGGTGATGGCACCCTAGACCTGCTTTGAGACTGAGTTCCCTAAGTCGATGCTTGACACTCGACGCTGAGGCGTTGCTTCTTACGGGCAGTGAGCATACGGAGGAAGCTGGGGGTCTGGTGTTGTATCGTTGTGTCCAGAACACAAGCTATACTCGAGTTCATGACCAGAACACAAGCTATACTCGAGTTCATGACCAGAACACAAGCTATACTCGAGTTCATGACCAGATCACAGGCTATACTCGAGTTCATGACCAGAACACAAGCTATACTCGAGTTCATGACCAGATCACAAGCTATACTCGAGTTCATGACCAGATCACAGGCGCACCATTAATGTACTGTGCATGACACTTACCCGTTAGCTTGCTGCAGTTCATACGGTCTGACTGAATCTCCACAGCTTCCTCGCGCCTCGAGCAACATGCATGGCAATTGTTCCCTCTCATTACCCGACGAGGGAAGGTGGCGACGGTACGACAGGCTGTGCCCTGAGTGCACGACAGCTGTGAGGTGTATTGTACACACCTTCCTCACGTGTGGTACACAGGACTGTGTTGCCACTGACGGGTAAGCGTTACAGACACTGTGTCTTCAGCTGGGCACGGAGTCGTGGGCGTCAGGAACGAAGCAGGAGGAAGCACCAGTAGGACGAGCACCTCACACAGACGTGTGGCACAAGCAGTAACACTGTAGGACCCGTCATGCACGTGACGTGCACATTATAAGAGGAGGTTGTGTTTTCCAGGTCAGGTCTGTGAGGTGGGACTTCCACCACCTGCTTTCCTTTGGTCTGGCTGGTTGGTCAGTTGCCCTCTCCTGTTGAAATGTGGGAGCGGCACACCATAGACTATGACCATGGCCCGGGCCTGACCCTCCCTGGTGTATGGATATTGTGTGTTCGTACACCTCGTATGTTCGTTTCCACAGAAGTACAGGCAGGCGACGTAGTGGCGTCTGGCGCCCCACCTCGAGTGACCTTGCCCGCCCGTTGCTGTCAGACAGCAACATGAACCGGGTGTTCACTACACTGTCTGTCTGTCTCGTGCTGGGTCTGGTCGTGACGCGACTGCGTCATCATTTTTAGCGCCTGGCCCTAATTGCCCCCCTTTGACAACATTGATAGAAATATTAATTAATTGATAACCCTGAAGCTGAGCTGGGCCACGATTCTGACTCGCATATGAACGAGATTCGTGTGGTCAGGGAGTTGCAATTAGACCTTGATGTTGCGTGATGGTTAACACTAATGTAGTGGGGAACCTCACAGCTGGGGGACCACCAGCTTCTGCGGCAGGACCTGCACCAGCTGGTGGGGGTACCTACCGCCAGCTGGGGAGGATAGTAGCTCCAGCTGGAGGCCCTTATGACCATCTGACATTCCCTCTCCTGAGTGTCCATATATATATATATATATATATATATATATATATATATATATATATATATATATATATATGGATATATATATATATATATATATATATATATATATATATATATATATATATATATATATATGGATATATATATATATATATATATATATATATATATATATATATATATATATATATATATATATATATATATATATATATATATATATATATATATATATAACAACACTGGCCAGACGGTGCATGATGTAGGGAAGCTGGGGGGTGTGGGGGGAAATTTGGTGGTGTTACGTGGGTGTCATTATGCATGGTGTCAGGCAGGGTCGTGGGGGGCGGTAACACGTAAGAGCCACCATACCGTCAACCTCCTGTCACCGCGCCTTCCCTGCCGCGCCTTCTGCAGGAGGCAGGGAAATGCCCTCATATGAGACGGTGCGACTCCGTCGTCAGATCAGCTTTGAACCATCTGTAGAGCTTCGTGCACCTTCCCACCTCCCCAGGTGTGGGCGTGGCGCCTTCCCACAGTGATACTGTGTCCAGTGTTAGTCTTACTAAGACTTGAAAGCTGTGGTGGAGCGCCAGTGTGTGCGTGTGTGTGTGTGTGTGCCTTAACGTATGCATATCCCAGGGTGGATAGTTTTGATGTCTGTTTCTTCCCCTACACGGCTCAGCTTTAGAACTCTTCACCTTCTCGTGTCCTACCACACAGCCATGACCTGAACCTTTGTGTTGAAGACTGGCTTTCCATTTCCTCAGAAAGTCCGGGACTCTTCCTATTCTCTCTCTCTCTCTCTCTCTCTCTCTCTCTCTCTCTCTCTCTCTCTCTCTCTCTCTCTCTCTCTCAGGTCACGCCCGTTTCTGACTTGAGAGAAATGTATATTTGCTGGTGCCTTCATGCATGTCCTTATATATATATACTTACCTTCTGCCTGATTACCTGTGTGTATGTACCTGCCCTCCTGTGTATGTACCTGCCCTCCTGTGTATGTACCTGCCCTCGTGTGTGTATGTACCTGTCCTCCTGTGTATGTACCTGTCCTCCTGTGTATGTACCTGTCCTCCTGTGTATGTACCTGCCCTCCTCTGTTTGTACCTGCCCTCCTGTGTATGTACCTGCCCTCGTGTGTGTATGTACCTGCCCTCGTGTGTGTATGTACCTGCCCTCCCGTGTATGTACCTGCCCTCCTGTGTATGTACCTGCCCTCTTGTGTGTATGTACCTGCCCTCCTGTGTATGTACCTGCCCTCGTGTGTGTATGTACCTGCCCTCGTGTGTGTATGTACCTGCCCTCCTGTGTATGTACCTGTCCTCCTGTGTATGTACCTGTCCTCGTGTGTGTGTATGCACCTGCCCTCCTGTGTATGTACCTGCCCTCGTGTGTGTATGTACCTGTCCTCCTGTGTATGTACCTGTCCTCCTGTGTATGTACCTGTCCTCCTGTGTATGTACCTGCCCTCCTGTGTATGTACCTGCCCTCGTGTGTGTATGTACCTACCCTCCTGTGTATGTACCTGTCCTCCTGTGTATGTACCTGCCCTCCTGTGTATGTACCTGCCCTCATGTGTGTATGCACCTGCCCTCCTGTGTGTGTATGTACCTGCCCTCCTGTGTATGTACCTGCCCTCGTGTGTGTATGTACCTGCCCTCGTGTGTATGTACCTGCCCTGGTGTGTGTATGTACCTGCCCTCGTGTGTGTATGTACCTGCCCTCCTGTGTATGTACCTGCCCTCATGTGTGTATGTACCTGCCCTCCTGTGTATGTACCTGTCCTCCTGTGTATGTACCTGCCCTCGTGTGTATGTACCTGCCCTCGTGTGTGTATGTACCTGCCCTCCTGTGTATGTACCTGCCCTCCTGTGTATGTACCTGCCCCCGTGTGTGTATGTACCTGCCCTCGTGTGTGTATGTACCTGCCCTCGTGTGTGTGTACCTGCCCTCGTGTGTGTATGTACCTGCCCTCGTGTGTGTATGTACCTGCCCTCGTGTGTGTGTGTATATAAGTGACCCCAGCAGCTGGGGTTGGCCTGGGTGCCCCTCCCTCGCCCTCCAGACATCTTCACCGCCCTGCCCTGTCTGAACTTGTCATCCTGAAGACTGGCTCTAATTAACGCTCAAGTTCTCTCCAGGTCACTCTTTGAGCCGGGGGAGAGAAGGGGGGGAGATTAGAATGGGAGGGGAGGAGGAGGGGACATTTAGGATGAGGGAATGGAAGGGGGAGGAAGAGAAAGGGTGAGGGGAGTGAGGGAGAAATGAATGGAAGAAGTAATAGTGGTTGTTTTTCTGTTACGTTTTGCAGCGGTATAGTTGTGAGTAATGTGAGTACCATGAGTAATGTGAGTAACATGAGTAATGTGAGTAACGTGAGTAATGTGAGTAACATGAGTAATGTGAGTAACGTGAGTAATGTAACATGAGTAATGTGAGTAACATGAGTAATATGAGTAACATGAGTAATGTGAGTAACGTGAGTAATGTGAGTAACATGAGTAATGTGAGGTGCTGACTCACCATAGCGAGTGGCGTGGGTCTGCCCCGACCTGCGGCAGGGGCTGGACGACCACAGGGACCCGCGTTGTGGGGTACAGCCATACGCTACCCTTCACCTGAGGGTAACGTGGTATGTGATGATGTACGTACATCCGTAAGGCATGGTGACTCGGGTGAACGTTGTCACAACACCTGGTTGTTAATAACATGTTACGTGGACAGTCGGGTGAACGTTGTCACAACACCTGGTTGTTAATAACATGTTACGTGGACAGTCGGGTGAACGTTGTCACAACACCTGGTTGTTAATAACATGTTACATGGGCAGTGGGGTGAACGTTGTCACAACACCTGGTTGTTAATAACATGTTACATGGGCAGTGGGGTGAACGTTGTCACAACACCTGGTTGTTAATAACATGTTACATGGGCAGTGGGGTGAACGTTGTCATAACACCTGGTTGTTAATAACATGTTACGTGGACAGTGGGGTGGACGTTGTCACAACACCTGGTCGTTAATAACATGTTACGTGGGCAGTAGGGTGGACGTTGTCACAACACCTGGTTGTTAATAACATGTTACGTGGACAGTCGGTTGAACGTTGTCACAACACCTGGTTGTTGATAACATGTTACGTGGAGACTCGGGTGAACGTTGTCACAACACCTGGTTGTTAATAACATGTTACGTGGGATTCAGAGATTACATCCACTTGTGGCGTCTAGTCTGCAAAACCCACTGCACATAAGACTGTAATGTATGTAATGTTGATTATGTAATGGACCAATGACTGTAACTGTATGTAATGAACCAACCCACGGGGACGTGACAGAGCCCCTTTGTGACCCCTATAATCGTGACCTCTATAAATATAACGCCTATAATTGTGACCTCTATAATTGTGACCTCTATAATTGTGACCTCTATAATTGTGACCCCCTATAATTGTGACCTGCATAATTGTGACCCCCTATAATTGTGACCTCTAGATTTAATTGTGATTCCCTTTTCATAGTGACGCATCATTGTGACCTCTATAATTGTGACCCCTATTATTGTGACCCCTATAATTGTGACCTCTGTAATCCTCTTTGCGCTGCCGCTCTCGGGATGAACATGAGGTGTACGATGCAGGCCTGTGATACATGCACAAATCACATGAAGATGTGTTAGATGTTAGGTTAGGTTAGGTTATGTACGATAATTTGAGGATAACATAGACCTCATTACGACCTCGTTACGACCAGAGATCATTCACAGGTCTCTGACGTGACCCACAAGGGCGGAAGGTCATTTCCGAGGCAACTGGTGACAACAAGGCAGTTGATCGAGGGTCGGTCTCAGTGTGAGAGCCAACCACCTGTCTGTCCTGCTCCCTCACACCAGCTGGCCAGAGTTGATTTAACGCCAGCTGTGGTGACATGACCTTTAGGTCTGTTGACCTAACCTTTGACCCGACTTGGGAAGGGTTCTCCCGTCGTGTTCATGGGCTTTCCTGTCGGGGGGGGGGGGGGGGAGAGAGAGAGAGAGAGAGAGAGAGAGAGAGAGAGAGAGAGAGAGAGAGAGAGAGAGAGAGAGGTTAAACCTCACCTTTGACCTCTTGACCTTGTCATCATTAAGGATTGCCGACCACACCAAGTGGTGCGTCATGTGAATGATCCGCTTTACAGACGCACATGACGAGACAGACGCACACGACGAGACAGACGCACACGACGAGACACACGCACACGACGAGACAGACGCCCATGACGAGACACACTCACACGACGAGACAGACGCCCATGACGAGACAGACGCCCATGACGAGACAGACGCACATGACGAGACAGACGCACATGACGAGACAGACGCCCATAACGAGACAGACGCACACGACGAGACAGACGCACATGACGAGACAGACGCACATGACGAGACAGACGCACATGACGACATGACGAGATGAACAGAGACATCTGGTGACGGAGGGTGGACAGCGGAGGCCCGTAGCTTAGCAGTATGATATAAGGGGATGTGTGTGGCACTACCTGCAGGTGGTGTGTGGCACTACCTGCAGGTGGTGTGTGGCACTACCTGCAGGTGGTGTGTGGCACTACCTGCAGGTGGTGTGTGGCACTACCTGCCGAAGCACAGATTTGGTCGTTATTCGGTGCCATCTGACACTTTCTTATGCATCCAAACGTTCGAAATCATCTAAAGGTATTTGACACTCGGTGTGAGGATGTGTGCAAAATGTGGAGCTCTCTGACACCAGCTGAAGGAACTTGAGCTGTCCAGTCATGACCTGGTAATATCGTAGAGCATTCTGACACTAAGTACACCAACGTCTCGTAAACCCAACGGTCTTTGACACATACAGCTCCCCGGCATGTGGGAATAACCCTGTCATCACCCGGAGCTCCGACACTGGGGACTACAACTTTGCAAAGAACTTTCGACATGACAACGTCCCAAGATGCCCTTCAGACGACCTGCCCACTTCGTAGAACCCAGATGATGACGCGTGAGTTACGGTGTTCCTACGATTTACCAAGCACCTCAGAGATGGTTTTGTATTAACCAGATGACATCAAGGTAACTGGAGATATCTTAGAAGTTCATCTGATTTGATAGTGGCGACTTAAAGAAGGCTTTGAATGAACCAAAACATCCGAGGAACAGACCAGAGATCTTTGGAAAATAACGGAGGAAAAAATGATCAGGTTTAAACTGGCTGACCTCAAGATAACCTGAGGCGGAGGGAGGTGGTGGAGGATAACACACTTCTCTTTCATGTTTAACGAAGGCAACAGTAATGATGGCTCTCAAACTCTTCATGAAAAATAACCCTTGAGGTAACTGGCATCTTGCTCATACTTCAGAAATTGTAGGAAGATTTATCTGCTTACACACACACACACACACACACACACACACACACACGATATTTGGGTTTAACACTTTGAACACGAAGGCAAGACCCTTATGCGCGACGGCACGACCACTGTGCACGACAGCACGACCACTGCGCACGACAGCACGACCACTGCGCACGACAGCACGACCACTGCGCACGACAGCACGACGCTTGGGTATGATAGCCTTTGCCTTTGACTCAACCGTTAAAAGGTAAGTCAAAGGCCTCGACATCATACTTAAGGGTCGTACTGACGTGCTCAGGATCGTACTGTCGTCCTCAGAGGTCGCACCGTCGATCTCAAGGATCGTACCTTCGTCCTCGAGGGTCGTACCGTCGTGCTCAAGGATCGTTCCGTCGTGCTTAAGGATCGTACCTTCGTTCTCAAGGGTCTTGCCCTCGTGCTCAAGGATCGTACCGTCGTGCTCAAGGGTCGTACCGTTATGCCCAAGGGTCGTACCGTCGTGTTTAGGGTCGTACGTCGTGCTTAAGGATCGTACCGTCGTGCTCAAGGCTCGTACCTTCGTCCTCAAGGATCGTACCGTCGTGCTCAAACCTCGTACCTTCGTCCTCAAGGGTCGAACCGTCGTGCTCAAGAATCGTACCTTCATCCTCAAGGGTCGTACCTTCGTGCTGCTCAAGAATCGTACCTTCGTCCTCAAGGGTCGTACCGTCGAGCTCAAGGGTCGTACCTTCATCCTCAAGGGTCGTACCTTCGTGCTCAAGAATCGTACCTTCGTCCTCAAGGGTCGTACCGTCGTGCTCAAGGATCGTACCCGTATTTTTCAGCTAGCAACCCACATGATGTTCTCCAGATACTGGGCAAATTCATCCACTTGGGGTTTACCCGAAGAACTTGTAGATGCTGAGCTGAGGAGAACACGGAGGTGCCCCACACCTGGTCTTGTACACATGACCTCCACAGTGACTCTGAACCCATCATGTATTACACTGCTCGTAGACCTAACCCGTCCAGAGGACGGAGATCCGTCCGTGAGATGGTGGAGAATACAAGTGACGCAAAAAAAAGGAATATATATATATATATATATATATATATATATATATATATATATATATATATATATATATATATATATATCCCTGGGGATAGGGGAGAAAGAATACTTCCCACGTATTCCCTGCGTGTCGTAGAAGGCGACTGAAAGGGGAGGGAGCGGGTGGCTGGAAATCCTCCCCTCTCATTTTTTTTAATTTTCCAAAAGGAGGAACAGAGAAGGGGGCCAGGTGAGGATATTCCCTCAAAGGCCGGCCCAGTCCTCTGTTCTTAACGCTACCTCGCTGATGCAGGAAATGGCGAATAGTATGAAATATATATATATATATATATATATATATATATATATATATATATATATATATATATATATATATATATATATATGTATATATATATATATATATATATATATATATATATATATATATATATATATATATATATATATATATATATATTTATACCCCCAGGAGAGGACGCTGGCTTACATTACTGGTCTCTTGACGCCAAGTGCAATAGCCTAGATAGATAGAGAGAGAGAGAGAGAGAGAGAGAGAGAGAGAGAGAGAGAGAGAGAGAGAGAGGGGGGGGGTGTTACGGTGAAATAGCCAGGAGTGGGAATTGGGGGAGGGGGTCGTCACCCCTCCCGTCAGACATGGGCATGAAAGACCAGCGCGGGATGAGCCTGTAGCTCAGGCCAATGGGAAATGTCAGTAAATTTAAAAGGGTCTGGGCTTCCCTTCCCACCAACACCGCGCGACGTTTACACACGACATTTCCAACAGAAAACGGGCCATATTGGACCAGTGTTGTATTACATAAATACCTCCCTTTTTTTTTCCCCAACTCCTTGTTTACAATTATTGCTTTTTTGATTTGTCCGTTCTGGTCTGGCGATGTCCAAAAGGGCTCAGCTGTCTTATGGAAGTATGTATTTTTTTCTTTTTCTTCAACTTGCAGGATTGGCCGAGCCAAAGAACTTGTGAGGGAGGTGGCCCGCTGGGGCAACTCGCCGCCACTAACTAGAGCCAACCTGGACTAACTCACTGGGCACTCGACCCTAACTTAGATGAGTCTCTCGTCGCCTCTTAAACTACCTCATTAGCGGCTAAATTTTGTCGAGGGAGCCAGGGGGGCGGCGCGCGCTTGGCTAAAGTGTTTCCCGAGAGCCGGGCTGACGTGTAGCTCTGTCTTGTGCACGTCTCACGTCCTCCCCGGGTCTCTCCTGCCCGCCTACAGTTGACCAGCAGAGTCACAAGTATTATAATTATCGTTGGTATGAGACATGATCATCCCTGGGCGGCAGCGTCTACCCCAGGTTCCGCTGTGAAGTGCTTTTGGATCGCATGTTGTCACCGTGTTACAAGGGCTGACACACTGCATTGAGAGCTGTGTGGGACCTGGATCTGACCTCGGGGTCGGGGGAAGTGGGTGAGAGCTGGTATGGTCTTGTATGCGAGCATTTGGTCACAGTTACGTCAATAACCCGAATTACGTAGGTAGTTGTTAGTTGCTGGGGTTCGGGGTTGTGTCTGCATAAGATGACTACAGAGTTTGGGTGCCATTATGATCGGTGAAGACGAAGGTAGGTAGTTCCTTAGCCTAGCTGTTCACAGGGAGGGAGAGGGGTCGTGACAGTGGGTCGGGGTGGTGCTGCTGATGCCACAAGATGGTTGGTTAGGTTATAAAAGGTGTGGACAGCGTCTACAGTTCGTTCTCTGTCTGTCCTCACGTCGCCTCCTCCTTTGTCCCTGCCTCACACCCTCACCTGACGCTCCTCCCACACGTGTACCCCACCAACACCACACATTTATTCAGCCTTTTCACTCTCCACTCACCGCCCTACACCGCTCTCCCTCACTCTCCACCCTCACTTAAAACTTCTCTAACATGTCATACCGTCCCACTCAGAGAGTTTCATTCTCGACCCGTCCCTCTCACGCCCCCCCACCACCACACCCACCCTCCCTTTACGCCCCTCTCCCTATCCAGTCTCTTGTGGTCTGCCCATCACCATCCAAAGCATTCTCTCTCTCTCTCTCTCTCTCTCTCTCTCTCTCTCTCTCTCTCTCTCTCTCTCTCTCTCTCTCTCTCTCTCTCTCTCCTGCCGTTTTCAACAACATCTTGTAAGGGATAAAAACGTCTGAGGTTCTGATTGAATCTTTGTCACGTAGCGCCAAAACACGATCCTTCATTTGTGTGTCCCACCCTGCCCTCCGCCTCTCCACCCATGACCCTCCACCGTTCACCAGCATTTTTAACCTCACATGATATATTGACCTTGACTCCCTTCATACACCCCACTTGGCGTATAAACTCGACCTCTCTCTAGCGTATATAAGACGCCTCCTCCTCTGCCATCTGCAGATAGGGGAAAAAGAAAAAGAAATGTATTTTGCGACAGAAAAACTCTGTGTATTGGGACAGTTAAAGTGGAGAGGGCTCTTAGGAAGGTGTGATGACCTGTCCATGAGGTTGGCAGACCTAATGAATGACGTCAGTACGTAATGCACCGACAGTTTGGTTGCCCCCTCCGGTGCACGAATGGTGGAACCGCTCGTTAACCCTGCCATTGTTACCGTCTGTCTCGTTGCTGAGGCTCGTCCCGCCAGGTCCCCTGCTCTTTCGTCCCTGATCCTTCCCTTCTTCTCCTCCTCCTCCTCCTCCCTCCCTCCGTCTCCAGCTTCCCTGCGTGGCTTCTGCCGTTGCCGACTGGTCACTGTTACCACCACCATCACTGGTCCTATAGCCACCGTTGCCAGACCCAAGGGCGGCGCGTCGCGGGGGAGGGGGGTTAAGGGAAGGTCCGTTACTGTTATCAGAATAAGCAGAGAGTTACGTTAGTACCATCCTAGCCGCAGAGGATCTCATTATTATTCCCAGGACAACGAGTCGACTCTGTTATCTTCGCCTGACCTCACACCGGGGACCATAACTGGTGGAGGTTTTTTCCCCTTCCCCCGCAGGAGCCGCCGTGAGGCGCAGCGGGAGGGCGTCTGTGAGGCCCACCTGAGCACCACCATTATCACTGCAGGAGCGTGGCGCCAGGACCCCTCCTGACGACGGTTGCCAGAGCCGTAGTCAAACCTCAGATCACCACTGATGCCATAACTACAAGTCTATTCCTCATCCCCCACCCCTCACCACCCTATTCTCGCCAGTGTTGCCATCCTGGCAGCAGCAGCAGGCCATGTCAGTATCGCCAGAACAGTATGATGGGTGAGAGAGAGAGAGAGAGAGAGAGAGAGAGAGAGAGAGAGAGAGAGAGAGAGAGAGCAAGGTTGTGGAGGGACGGCGTAGATGGCGTACCTCCTGTGTTGACGAGGTGATGGAACATGTTGGCAGCACACGCACGCACCTGCCAACACCACGACCTGAACTTTCTCTCTGTGTTGTGTTGGCGGGTGTTTCCTGCAGGCCGCCGGCCGCACATGCCAGAGCACCGCCACGGTGACAGTCAGTCCCGTAATTCGACGAGGCGCTGGTCATGAGATGGTCAAACCCGGCCGGTAAGCCAGCGGTAATGGACGCGAGTGTGACATCTAACCCTCACCACCTCCAAGCCAGTCCGTCAGCCAGCAGTGATAGACGTAGGTCAGCCTCCAACCCACATCTCCTCCAAGCCAGTCCGTCAGCCAGCAGTGATAGACGTAGGTCAGCCTCCAACCCACATCTCCTCCAAGCCAGTCCATCAGCCAGCAGTAGTATGCAGGAGTCAGCCACCGACCCTGACCGCCTCCAAGCCAGCCAGTAAGCCAGCCGATGGTGATACAGGCAGGTCAGCCACTAGCGGACCACCCTTCCTCAGCGGACCATCCTTCCTCAGAGGACCACCCTTCCTTAGTGGACCACCTTACCTCAGCGGACCACCCTTCCTCAGAGGACCACCCTTCCTTAGTGGACCACCCTTCCTCAGTGGACCACCTTACCTCAACGGACCACCCTACATCAGTGGACCACCTTACCTCAGCGGACCACCCTTCCTCAGCGGACCACCCTTCCTCAGTGGACCACCTTACCTCAACGGACCACCCTACATCAGCGGACCATTCTTCCTCAGCGGACCGCCCTTCCTCAGCGGACCACCCTCCCTCAGCGGACCACCCTACCTCAGCGGACCATTCTTCCTCAGCGGACCACCTTACCTCAGCGGACCACCCTTCCTCAGCGGACCACCCTTCCTCAGCGGACCACCCTCCCTCAGCGGACCACCCTACCTCAGCGGACCACCCTTCCTCAGCGGACCACCCTCCCTCAGCGGACCACCCTACCTCAGCGGACCATTCTTCCTCAGCGGACCACTTTACCTCAGCGGACCACCCTTCCTCAGCGGACCACCCTTCCTCGCCCACCCACCCACCCGCCCTGCCAGCCAGGGATCATACCAGTGCTGGCAGCGGTTCATCAGCGCAACAGTGCGGTCGTCCAAGTAATTGGCATTGTCTCTCTTTTTGTAGGTTTTCCCACTCTCCTCCATGTTGAGAGAGAGAGAGAGAGAGAGAGAGAGAGAGAGAGGTGGGGTGTGGGGGAAAAAGAGGTTCGTGTTGCAGTGTAGGAAGAGCAATATTGCACGGGTGTTGTGTGTCTGTAATCTTTTATTATGAGGATTGAAGGCTCTGGCCTCTCTCTTCTACTTTTTTGTCTCACTCTTTCTCTCTCGTTCCACTCTCTCCTTTCCACTAGGTCGCTCCAATATGTCAACCCCTCTTTCTCCCCCCCCCCTCCTCACCCCGTCCACCCTGATGCCCCAGTATGTCACCCTATTGCGTTGCACCCCTGCACGTCAGCCCAATCTGTCACTTGGGCTGGCCATATTTATACGTCTTTCCAATATGTCACCATGGTTGTCATTCCAATATGTTCATCCAGTATGTCTCTCTTCTCAACGCCACTACACAGTGTCATTTCAATGTGTCACTCGGGTGTGTTCACCCGCTCCCTCTGGTGCGTGTTAAGCCATTCGTGTCTTTTCGCTCCTTAAAGGCGACGTTACAACTCCTTGGGTGTGATGGCTTGACCCTTGACCCGACCTTCTACAAGGGTCAAGTGACAGGGTTAGGCCAAGGGTTGTACCAGTATGTTCAAGTAGGGGTCCTGTGTTGAGTCGTTGGTTCACTCGGTGTAACTGTACCATTCCGCTGTGTGTGTGTGTGTGTGTGTGTGTGTGTGTGTGTGTGTGTGTGTGTGTGTGTCGTTCCAGCGTGTCACTTGGTTTTACCACTGTGTCAGTTTGTGTCATCCAAAGCGTCACTGTGTGTGCCAATCCAGTGCTGGGGTTGTATATGTGTCATCTCGATCAGTTTGATGGTCAGGAGCCCAGCGTCAGGCCCGGCCAGGACCCATGACGGCTTCCCTCCTCCTCCTCCTCCTCCTCCTCCTCCTCCTGCAGCAGCAGGTGCCTGACAACACCTCGTCCTGGTGTCTCCACACACAGTGACACCATCGTTCAAAAGGCTTGCTTGTTGTGGGAAGAGGCCCATCACTGTGGCCTGTCGTAGGCAGGCACCACTGGAGGAATGGGTCACCTCGTTACGTAGTTAATATCTCGCTGAGGTGAGGTACGATGGGTCATGCATGGTAAGGTGACCACACGAGCTAGGTGGATGGAGGAGGGCAGCTGTACGTTAAGTGGAGGGAGGGGTACGTTAAGTGGAGGGAGGGGTACGTTAAGTGGAGGGAGGGGTACGTTAAATGGATGGAGGGGTACGTTAAGTGGATGTAGGGGTACGTTAAGTGACGGAGGGGTACGTTACGTGGATAGAGGGGTACGTTAAGTAGATGGAGAGGGATAACTGTACGTTTGATGGACGGAGGGGTACGTTAAGTAGATGGAGAGGGACACCCGTACGTTAGATGGATGGAGGAGGACAACTGTACCGAACATTTCATTGTCTGGATGGAGGTGGTGGCAGGGGAGGTGATCGCATCTATGACCCCAGTCACAGCTCCCGGCCCAGCCTCACCTGCCTCCTCCCTGGACACCACAGGTGGGGTGAGTGAGGGTGGGTCGTCCACGATGATCTGTCCCTTAGTATAACCACTTCAGTATCATCAGTGTTCCTTGTCATCTCTGGGATCGTCTTGGGCATATCCAGGTGCTGGTGGTGGTGGTGGTGGTACAGGCGTTGTCTGCTGGTCCACCATCATTATGAACTCGTGTAAGTACAGGAGCAACGTCGTCCCTGTATCAGGGTGTGAGTTCCGTGTGTACAACAGGTCTGGTGCCTCCCTACCCTGGTTGCATGTGTCAGGTCGTGTGGACTGTGTGTGTGTGTGTGTGTGTGTGTGTGTGGACTGTGTGTGTGTGTGTGTGTGTGTGGTGTGTGTGTGTGTGTGTGTGTGTGTGTGACACGTTACCCACTTAGATATCTGCTCCTACTGTATTATCCTGGTATGATTCTATATTATCCTGGTATGGTACTGTATTATCCTAGTATGGTACTGTATTATACTGGTATGGTACTGTATTATACTGGTATGGTACTGTATTATGGTATGGTACTGTATTGTCCTGGTATGGCACTGTATTGTCCTGGTATGGTACTGTATTATCATGGTATGGTACTGTATTATCCTGGTATGGTACTATTCGTATTATCATGGTATGGTACTGTATTATCCTGGTATGGTACTATATCCTCCTGGTATGGTACTGTATTGTCCTGCTATGGTACTGTATTGTCCTGGTATGGTACTGTATTATCATGATATGGTACTGTATTGTCCTGGTATGGTACTGTATTGTCCTGGTATGGTACTGTATTATCCTGGTATGGTACTATATCCTCCTGGTATGGTACTGTATTGTCCTGCTATGGTACTGTATTGTCCTGGTATGGTACTGTATTATCATGATATGGTACTGTATTGTCCTGGTATGGTACTGTATTGTCCTGGTATGGTACTGTATTATCCTGGTATGGTACTATATCCTCCTGCTATGGTACTGTATTGTCCTGCTATGGTATTGTATTGTCCTGGTATGGTACTATATTATACTGGTATGGTACTGTATTATAGTATGGTACTTTATTATAGTATGGTACTGTATTGTATTGTCCTGGTATGGTACTATATTATACTGGTATGGTACTGTATTATAGTATGGTACTGTATTATAGTATGGTACTATATTGTCCTGCTATGGTACTGTATTGTCCTGGTATGGTACTATATTATACTGGTATGTTACTGTATTATAGTATGGTACTTTATTATAGTATGGTACTGTATTGTATTGTCCTGGTATGGTACTATATTATACTGGTATGGTACTGTATTATAGTATGGTACTGTATTATAGTATGGTACTGTATTGTCCTGCTATGGTATTGTATTGTCCTGGTATGGTACTATATTATACTGGTATGGTACTGTATTATAGTATGGTACTGTATTGTCCTGCTATGGTATTGTATTGTCCTGGTATGGTACTATATTATACTGGTATGGTACTGTAGCATAGTATGGTATTTTATTATAGTATGGTCCTGTATTGTCCTGGTATGGTACTGTATTATCATGGTATAGTACTGTATTGTCCTGGTATGGTACTGTATTATCCTGGTATGATACTGTATTATCCTGGTATGATACTCTATTATCCTGTTATGGTATTGTATTATCCTGGAGCACCAAGGGTGTGAAGGGACATGGCTGTGGTGTGTAATGTTGTGTGTACGTACGTGTGGAGTTGTCCTTTGAGCGAGGCAGTGTGGGGCGGGCGGCAAGTGGCACATATTGCCATGGTCGTAAGTGAGGTGTTGGAGGAGGTGAAGTGGCCGAGCCGCTTCACCTCCTCCAACACCTCACTTACGACCATGGCAATACGGTGAAGTCTTTTGTATTGGGGAGGGAGGGAGGGGAAACATGGCGTGGGTGGGGATGGTGTTGAGGCAACATAGTGTTTCACCTGGCGCTGGGAGCACGGAAGGGCGAGAATCATAAAGACACCACCGTTTTTGATAAAGGCCGTGTTGGTGTCCAGGGTCCATACAAGAGCGAACGTAACGCTCTCCAGTACACCGGGTCTGGGGTCGGGATCGGCTGTTCAGGGAGTGTGTTGGCGTCCTGGAACGACGTCATCTACAGGGAGAAGGTTTATTTGGGAGCGGGGGAGGTGGCGGGCTGGTGCGTCTCGCATCATGTATACAAACGGGCTCACTGGTTTCCGGGGAATGCGCTGCAAGTGTCGGGAGGTGTGTGTGTGTGTGTGTGTGTGTGTGTGTGTGTGTTGTGTGTGTGTTTGTGTGTTGTGTGTGTGTGTGTGTGTGTGTTGTGTGTGTGTGTGTGTTGTGTGTTGTGTGTGTGTGTTGTGTGTGTGTGTGTTGTGTGTGTGTGTGTGTTGTGTGTGTGTTGTGTGTGTGTGTGTGTGGAGAGAAGAGGGTCCGCGCCACTATAGCGTGTGGTGTGTGTGGTGTTGGGGTCGTCTCTTCCAGTTGTTGGACCGAGGGACGCGCGGACCACCACGGGCCACCATCGCTCGCCATGACCGTTCTGCTCCATGTATCAAAAAGACGAAGTTTCGTTCGTGATCAATTTTACCATGTTATTGTGAAAAGTGCCACACTTGGAGGCGCGGCGATAGCGACAAGAAATGCAACGCTGAAATTTTGCGTGTGTGAAGTTTTGTATGACTGGTGGAGGAAATGTGATATTGGAATGTGGTGAGTATTGTGTGGTTGGAGTTTGGTACAGTGGTGAGTGTTGCCTGGTTGGGGTGTGGTACAGTGGTGAGTGTTGTGTGGTGGGATTGTGGTACAATGGTGAGTGTTGCGTGGTGGGATTGTGGTAGAGTGGTGAGTGTTGCGTGGTGGGATTGTAGTACAGTGGTGAGTGTTGCGTGGTGGGATTGTGGTAGAGTGGTGAGTGTTGCGTGGTGGGATTGTGGTAGAGTGGTGAGTGTTGCGTGGTGGGATTGTAGTACAGTGGTGAGTGTTGCGTGGTGGGATTGTGGTAGAGTGGTGAGTGTTGCGTGGTGGGATTGTGGTACAGTGGTGAGTGTTGCGTGGTGGGATTGTGGTACAGTGGTGAGTGTTGCGTGGTGGGATTGTGGTAGAGTGGTGAGTGTTGTGTGGTGGGATTGTGGTACAGTGGTGAGTGTTGCGTGGTGGGATTGTGGTAGAGTGGTGAGTGTTGTGTGGTGGGATTGTGGTACAATGGTGAGTGTTGCGAGGTGGGATTGTGGTAGAGTGGTGAGTGTTGCGTGGTGGGATTGTAGTACAGTGGTGAGTGTTGCGTGGTGGGATTGTGGTACAGTGGTGAGTGTTGCGTGGTGGGATTGTGGTAGAGTGGTGAGTGTTGCGTGGTGGGATTGTGGTACAGTGGTGAGTGTTGCGTGGTGGGATTGTGGTACAGTGGTGAATGTTGCCTGGTTGGAGTGTGGTACAGTGGTGAGTGTTGCGTGGAGGGATTGTAGCACAGTGGTGAGTGTTGCCTGGTTGGAGTGTGGTACAGTGGTGAGTGTTGTATGGTGGGAGTGTGGTACAGTGATGTGCTGCGTGGTGGGAGTGGAGTACAGTGGTGAGTGTTGCCTGGTTGGAGTGTGGTACAGTGGTGAGTGTTGCATGGTGGGATGTGGTACGTGTGTGGTGCGTTGTGAGTGTGGTACAGTGTTGCATGTTGGTGGTATGGGTGTGGGCAGATGTAGTGGTCAGTGTTGCATGGGGGGTAGTGTGGGGTGGTGGCAGTGAAGTGTGGTAAGTGTTGCATGGTGGGATGTGGTGGTGGCAGATGATATGTGTACATGGTGGTGGTTGGTGGGAGGATATGTACAGTGTAGTGGAGTGTTGGCAGTGATGAGTGTGGTACAGTGTTGCATGGTGGTAGTGTTGTGGGCAGATGATGAGTGTGTACAGTGTTGCATGGTGTATGGTGGTGGGCAGAGATGAGTTGGGACAGTGTTGCATGGTGGCAGTGTGGTGGGCAGATGATGAGGTGTATGTGCTGGTGGGGTAGTGATGGTGTTGCAGTGATGAGTGGGTACAGTGTTGCATGGTGGGGTTGTATGGTGGTGGGGCAGATGATGAGTGTGGTACAGTGTTGCATGGTGGGGTAGTGTGGTGGTGGGGCAGATGATGAGTGTGGTACAGTGTTGCATGGTGGGGTAGTGTGGTGGTGGGGCAGATGATGAGTGTGGTACAGTGTTGCATGGTGGGGTAGTGTGGTGGTGGGGCAGATGATGAGTGTGGTACAGTGTTGCATGGTGGGGTAGTGTGGTGGTGGGGCAGATGATGAGTGTGGTACAGTGTTGCATGGTGGGGTAGTGTGGTGGTGGGGCAGATGATGAGTGTGGTACAGTGTTGCATGGTGGGGTAGTGTGGTGGTGGGGCAGATGATGAGTGTGGTACAGTGTTGCATGGTGGGGTAGTGTGGTTGTGGGGCAGATGATGAGTGTGGTACAGTGTTGCATGGTGGGGTAGTGTGGTGGTGGGGCAGATGATGAGTGTGGTACAGTGTTGCATGGTGGGGTAGTGTGGTGGTGGGGCAGATGATGAGTGTGGTACAGTGTTGCATGGTGGGGTAGTGTGGTGGTGGGGCAGATGATGAGTGTGGTACAGTGTTGCATGGTGGGGTAGTGTGGTGGTGGGGCAGATGATGAGTGTGGTACAGTGTTGCATGGTGGGGTAGTGTGGTGGTGGGGCAGATGATGAGTGTGGTACAGTGTTGCATGGTGGGGCAGATGATGAGTGTGGTACAGTGTTGCCCGGAACCTGGCACAGCTCATATTGATCCAGGCCCTCCTCCTGGACCCACCACCGGCAGCTGATGACACCTGAAGCAAACTGGAAGGCCTTTCCCCCCCTAGGTGGGCGGGGGCCCTCCCCACCTCCATGGGTAGGTGGGCGGGGGGCCCTCCCCATTACCATGGGTAGGTGGGCGGGACCCTCCCTATCAGCATGGGTAGGTGGGCGGGGGCCCTTCCCACCACCATGGGTAGGTGGGCGGGACCCTCCCTATCAGCTTGGGTAGGTGGGCGGGGACCATCCCCACCTGCGTGGGTAAGTGGGCGGGAGTCTTCCCTATCAGCATGGGTATGTGGGCGGGGCCTTACCCATCACCAAGGGTAGGTGGGCAGGGGCCCTCCCCATCGCTATGGGTAGGTGGGCTAGAGTCCTCCCTATCTGCTTGGGTAGGTGGGCGGGAGTCCTCCCCACCTGCGTGGGTAGGTGAGCTGGGACCCTCCCCACCTGCGTGGGTAGGTGGGCGGGAGTCCTCCCCACCT
Source organism: Panulirus ornatus (assembly GCF_036320965.1). Taxonomy (NCBI): domain Eukaryota; kingdom Metazoa; phylum Arthropoda; class Malacostraca; order Decapoda; family Palinuridae; genus Panulirus; species Panulirus ornatus. The sequence goes on from NC_092280.1 coordinate 15,869,186, forward strand.
GCGTGGGTAGGTGAGCTGGGACCCTCCCCACCTGCGTGGGTAGGTGAGCTGGGACCCTCCCCACCTGCGTGGGTAGGTGAGCTGGGGCCCTCCCCACCTGCGTGGGTAGGTGGGCGGGAGTCCTCCCCACCTGCGTGGGTAGGTGAGCTGGGACCCTCCCCACCTGCGTGGGTAGGTGAGCTGGGACCCTCCCCACCTGCGTGGGTAGGTGGGCGGGAGTCCTCCCCACCTGCGTGGGTAGGTGAGCTGGGACCCTCCCCACCTGCGTGGGTAGGTGAGCTGGGGCCCTCCCCACCTGCGTGGGTAGGTGAGCTGGGACCCTCCCCACCTGCGTGGGTAGGTGGGCGGGAGTCCTCCCCACCTGCGTGGGTAGGTGAGCTGGGGCCCTCCCCACCTGCGTGGGTAGGTGAGCTGGGACCCTCCCCACCTGCGTGGGTAGGTGAGCTGGGACCCTCCCCACCTGCGTGGGTAGGTGAGCGGGGACCCTCCCCATCTGCGTGGGTAGGTGAGCTGGGACCCTCCCCACCTGCGTGGGTAGGTGAGCTGGGACCCTCCCCACCTGCGTGGGTAGGTGAGCGGGGACCCTCCCCACCTGCGTGGGTAGGTGAGCGGGGACCCTCCCCACCTGCGTGGGTAGGTGAGCAGGGACCCTCCCCACCTGCGTGGGTAGGTGAGCAGGGACCCTCCCCACCTGCGTGGGTAGGTGAGCGGGGACCCTCCCCACCTGCGTGGGTAAGTGTAGGATGGACGGAGGAACATTTAGAAGGGACGGTATATTGACGTCAGTCATGTAAGAGAGTAGATTAAGATTTATGCAAAGAGAGGAGGGAGAAGTACCTGGTAATTGATCATGTAAGTTACGAGAGAGAGAGAGAGAGAGAGAGAGAGAGAGAGAGAGAGAGAGAGAGAGAGAGAGAGAGAGAGAGCACGAGGACGTGTCAGGACTGGAATGAGAGAGTATGGTTGCGATGAGTCATGAGGAGAGCTGGAGAACCTGGATGGTTCAGCATATCTCTGTGGGCAGCAGTGGAGGGTAGGAGGCAGCTCACGACACTGGTGGTGGGTGGAAGCCCCGCTGCAGCCAGCCATCTCCACCCTCCACCACTGATGCTCCCTCCGTCTCCCCCGACACACCACTGGTCTGGCTGTCTGGTCCCATCCGGCAGGAGCAGATTGACCAGTGGTGGAGCGACCCAACTCGTGAACACACACATATATGTGTTGCCGAACTCCTCCTGCTGGAGGCTACATCATGAGGAGCCTATCCTGTCCCTGCTACTGGATGTAGTGCAACCTTGGAGGTGTTGGATCCACCTAAATATGAGGTCCTTGGCTCGCATGTATGTTGATGAGTAGGAAGCATCTCTCTCAGAAATTTTCTAAGCTCGTTTCTCCTTCATAAGCTCTCCACCCTTCTACACTCCCCTGAGGAACTGAAATTAATTTCTTCGTTGTTGTAGCGCCCTCTGTTCAGCTCACCCGACATGTCCATGACTAGTGCATTATTTGGCCCGCGTCATGTCCGTCAGTATGTAGGACGCCGTAGACGGTCCGGCTCGTCATGTGTTCATCACCCGTGTCTATAAGGCGCCGTACTGTGCAGTGGGCCTGTGCTGCACTTGTTCTACGTTCACCTCATCCATCAGGTAGGAGTTAGTTGGAGAGGCGGGCACGTTATACGAGAGAGGTCGACGTAGGGGTAGCATCGTGCCGCCGTGCAGAAGAAGTGGAAGTAAAAAAGCACCGTGGCTGGGCCACTGCGGTGGATGAGGGAAGTGGCCGTAAAAAGTAACACGGTGGCAGTGGGCAGAGCCACAGCTGGTTGTGTTGCTGGTAAACCCCATCAGTCACCTCAACTTCCGTGTTTTCACCGGTTCTTCAGAAGATGAAGTGTACAGCACTGTGTCCTGCGTTATGTAGACGGATTGTACGTTGTCTGTCACGTCTTAGGTCGCATCTCACAGCGTCTTGTAATTTTAAGGACGCTTGATGTGTGCGACGACGTAAGAATGATGCGTCTCTCTCTCTCTCTCTCTCTCTCTCTCTCTCTCTCTCTCTCTCTCTCTCTCTCTCTCTCTCTCTCTCTCTCTGTGCAGGGATGATGGTCGTGTCTCCCACATACTTTGTTATTAAGGAATTTTTAGCCTCCTGCTCGACGCGTGAGATTAATGACATTACGTTGGTGGCTGTGATGAAATTCATAGCCTTTATATTCTTAAGTGAAAGATCCTGCAGAGTGCTCCTCTCGTATGAAGACACATCTGGCTACAATACACATCTGTCTTGCTCCTCTCTGGGGCGATGTTTATAGTACGAAGAAGTCTTAACTTGTCTTCAGAAAGAGACCGTGTTGCATGGCCTCATCTGTGCTGGAAAATCCTTCGTTGATGAGGGTGGGCTGCAGACGCTGGGTTCCGTCGTGAAATCAAGTCCCACAGTTGGAGAATGTTTTCTTCTCTTCATGGTGGGTGGCTTAACATTTCCAGACGGCGACTTTCCCGGCCAACCACTGGTGACCTGTGGTGGCCGCGCGGGCGGCAGGACCCCAGGGGAGGAGGTGGCTGGCCTGGTGATTGCTTGCCTGGAGCTCTGGCTTGGTCAAGGCACGTCCCGCCAGGACCTGATGCTTCATTGACCAGCGCGGAGGCTCTCAGGGTCCCTCTTAAGTTTTAACAAGGTGTTGATGGATGACGTCGGACCTGCTGGCGGTGGCCAGGGTGCTGGGTTGAAGGAAACTGATTTTGGGGAGAGATAGTGTGGTAACCGTGTGGTAACCGTGTGGTAGCCGTGTGGTAACCGTGTGGTAACCGTGTGGTAACCGGCATTGTTAGGATGGTGGGAGCTTAAGGACGAGATTGTGGTAGCATGGGTGGTAGAGGGTATAGGATGGTTATAGCAGATAATGGTTGTAACGAAGAAATGGTAATAATGCACGTTGGAGTCGGGTTATAATTGCTGACGATAGTTGTGAGACATGATGATGGCAGGGAAGATAGAACGTTGTCATGATCTATGGTAACGGATCGTTGTAGGGGAGCGGAGAAGCCGGAGGGAAGCGGTGTTGATAACGAGGGAAGGTTGTAGGCAAGAGGCAGTGTTGAATCATCCGCTCCCGGGACACACTCGTGGAGTGTATCATCAAAGTCATCATGGATGGCTGTGTATGATGGCTCTCAGCCTGGATCAGTTCATGTGTTGTGTTGCTTGCATAGTGGAGGAACGCAGGTGATTACCTCCTCATGCCTGCCACAACTGACAACCCTAAGCCACCCCGCCTGTTTATTTCCATCCCCGGAACCCGACGGCCTGACCTGGTCCTGCTCTGGTCTGGCCTTTGACCTTCACCTTCAAGAGTTGGGTCACCCTGTGGCTGGGCCATTATACCAAAGGGTCGTACCGACGCGTCGTGCTGGACGGATAGGGTCATGGTCCTGTAACCTTTCAAAGTGGTCTCACACGGCCCTTGTCTTAAGGCAGCTGGTAAACACCTCTTCCTCCTCCGTCATCTCATAAGTCTGCTTCCTTGTGGACGATAACAATTTGCATCACTCGTCGTGTTGACGCTATGTCGCATTTGTCTATAACTGGAAAAAAAAAATATCCGATATTATACATAAACACGAAAAGCATTCGCCAGGTAAATGTCAACTCCATTTAATCTGCAAAGTTGACTCTGGCACCTGCTTGCCCTCAACTTGAAAATGTTGTCATACACGAGGCAAGGTGTTGGGGCGGAGGGTAAGGAAAGAGATCGAGGGCCGTGGGGTGGGGTAATGGCTACGGGAGAAGGGGTTGTGGCAGGGTGGAGTGGGGGAAGGGTGAAAGGGGACATGGGGTGAGGCCAAGTGAAGGGGGCGTGAGAGGGGCAAGTGTCATGATGATTGATTTGAGCCAGTCTCCCCGGCCAGGTTATTGTGGCGACCATGTTCATCCTGCAAGCGGTAGCGCAAAAGGATTACAGGAGGGTCACAAAGGGTCTTAGTCAGACCCCAGTGGGTTGATATTACATAAGATGTTACAGTTCGTATTTCAGTACATACATTACATAGTTTCATATGGTAAGTTTTACCGACCACATGCACAAAGTGGATACAAACTCAATATTTCAATTATCTTGTTATTAACAATAAGGTGTTGTGACATTTCTTGCAGGGTTTACTTGACCCATATTTAAAAGGCTTCACTACTTCTTATCCTAAGACACAGTGTTCTAATTTGTGTTCAAATCCTTGACCACAAACTTTACAGTTCACATGATTAACATCTCCAGTCAGGCCAAAGCACCAATTTGTACGTATAACCCAGTCTTAGTGTGGCAGTTACAACATCATGTCATCTGCTGATCTTATTACTTCCTCCATATACATGTTTGACTTCACACATCTCACTGTGATGGTAAATGTCTTTACTTGTGCTGATGTGAACTCGTCTTCGTGGTAGTTAGTTCCTTTCTAATTACAGTTTTGAGGCTTCTAATTGACAACCCAATGTTGTTTTCAACATCACCTTTACTATGTGCAAGCCAGGCTAAAGCATCAGCTTCGTCATGCTCACGGAGGCGCCTCCTACATGAGAGGGAATCCATGACAACTATGGCTGGTAACCTTCAGCCCCACAACTGCAGGGAGTGTCTGCAGTGGTTCCCCCGCCTCGCCCCGCGGGCCGGTGTACCGGGTTGCCAGCCTCTTACAGTAAATATTTAGATGGTAGACCGAGGAATGTGTACCTGTTTTGGTACCCTGGCGAGTGTACCCGGTACAGTGATGGTACGGCAGGTGGTAACTTGGCATGCAGCAGCCTGGTGTATGGTGTGGCTTTCTCTCTATTTATGTACTTGGAACATGATGGTACACTTAGTAGATACATGCTGGAGGAGTTGGGGAATGTTATTTCGTGTGTGGCGGGGTGGCGACGGGAATGGATGAAGGCAGCACGTATGGATATGTATATATATATATATATATATATATATATATATATATATATATATATATATATATATATATATATATTTTCAAACTATTCGCCATTTCCCGCATTAGCGAGGTAGCGTTAAGAACAGAGGAGTGGGCCTTTGAGGGAATACCCTCACCTGGCCCAATTCTCTGTTCCTTCTTTTGGAAAATTAAAAAAAAACGAGAGGGGAGGATTTCCAGCCCCCCGCTCCCTCCCCTTTTAGTCGCCTTCTACGACACTGCAGGGAATACGTGGGAAGTATTCTTTCTCCCCTATCCCCAGGGAAATATATATATATATATATATATATATATATATATATATATATATATATATATATATATATATATATATACGTTGAAATGTATATGTATGTATATGTGCGTGTGTGTGGGCGTTTATATATATACATTTGTATGTGATTGGGTTAGGCCGTTCCTTATCTGTTTCCTTGCGCTACCTCGCTAACGCGGGGGACAGCGACAAAGTATGATAATTGAATATGATATATATATATATATATATATATATATATATATATATATATATATATATATATATATATATATTATTTTATTATCATTATTATTATTGTTATTGTTATCATACCACAGTAGAGATAAGTCCATCCTGCAGCATGTCACACTTGGCATGTGGAGGGGTAGACATATGGGTCATTACCTCACATGTAGCCAGGTGTGAGGATGGCAGGTAAATATTTACCTGCACTCCCGTGGTGGCTGGGTAAACTGGGGTGAGCACTCCAGGGAACACACGACCTCTGGTAAACATTTTACCGATGGTAAATATGATATGAATGCAGTTTTGTATATAAAGCAAAATAATAATAATAATAAAACTATATATATATATATATATATATATATATATATATATATATATATATATATATATATATATATATATATATAGATAGAGAGAGAGAGAGAGAGAGAGAGAGAGAGAGAGAGAGGTTAGGAGGCACTCATTATTATCCCGCTACTTAAGACAGCTCTCAATGACATAGATGTGTAAACCTTGATACTGGCAATGTGAATTGGTTCTTGTGAGCTTCGGGTGTGCGCGGTATGGCGTCGGGGTGGTGTATTTAGCCCGGGATCGTAGAACGTGTGTGGGTGACGGAGTATGGTGGACTCGAGTGGGAGATCCTCATCCACCCAGCTGATGGGGGGGTATATTCCCATGGTGTGAAGGGAGAGGGCGCGACTGTGTGTGTGTGTGTGGGAGAGGAGGGATGGAAGCTGGTGGGATGGATGGGTGGGGAGATGGGAAAGGGTAGGGAGACGGAGGCATCGGAAGAAGAGATGGGGTAAGAGGAAGTGTTAGTATGAGAGTGGCACACGATCATCCTGCAGTAACCCATATGTTTGTGTGACACACGTTGCCTCGAGACCCGTCAGGCTCGCGTGAGTCACTCGGTCGCTCGCAGCCCGAGGGAGGAGGCGGGGACTGTGTCGGGAGGCAACAAGAGCCTACACGAGCAGCCCGAGGGAGGAGGCGGGGACTGTGTCGGGAGGCAACAAGAGCCTACACGAGCGGTGGCCAAATTGTGTAATTATCGCGAGTTGCCTTCATATAGAGCGGCCCAGGGTGTCTAGCAGCGAGACACCGGGAGGCAAAAGAGGCGCCGGGAGACATTTGCGCTGGACAAATTGGTCGCCTTTGTAGACCCGGGCGCCGCATTGACAGCCCAGGGTAATGGTGTTGACATATCGTTGTGGTGCTCGTAGTTGTAATTATTTGGTTGTGCATGGGAGTGTTGTGGTGGTGGTGGTGCGGCAGGGTGATGTAGCCGTGGTGCTCGGGTGTGGTTGTGGCAGGTGAGGGAAGGGTGTGATGAGGCTGGGTTGTGGTTGTGGCAGGTGAGGGAAGGGTGTGATGAGGCTGGGTTGTGGTTGTGGTAGGTGAGGGAAGGGTGTGATGAGGCTGGGTTGTGGTTGTGGCAGGTGAGGTAAGGGTGTGATGAGGCTGGGTTGTGGTTGTGGCAGGTGAGGTAAGGGTGTGATGAGACTGGGTTGTGGTTGTGGCAGGTGAGGTAAGGGTGTGATGAGACTGGGTTGTGGTTGTGGCAGGTGAGGTAAGGGTGTGATGAGACTGGGTTGTGGTTGTGGCAGGTGAGGTAAGGGTGTGATGAGACTGGATTGTGGTTGTGGCAGGTGAGGGAAGAGTGTGATGAGACTGGGTTGTGGTTGTGGCAGGTGAGGTAAGGGTGTGATGAGGCTGGGTTGTGGCAGGTGAGGGAAGAGTGTGATGAGACTGGGTTGTGGTTGTGGCAGGTGAGGTAAGGGTGTGATGAGACTGGGTTGTGGTTGTGGCAGGTGAGGTAAGGGTGTGATGAGACTGGATTGTGGTTGTGGCAGGTGAGGGAAGAGTGTGATGAGACTGGGTTGTGGTTGTGGCAGGTGAGGTAAGGGTGTGATGAGGCTGGGTTGTGGCAGGTGAGGGAAGAGTGTGATGAGACTGGGTTGTGGTTGTGGCAGGTGAGGTAAGGGTATGATGAGGCTGGGTTGTGGTTGTGGCAGGTGAGGGAAGGGTGTGATGAGACTGGGTTGTGGTTGTGGCAGGTGAGGTAAGGGTGTGATGAGGCTGGGTTGTGGCAGGTGAGGTAAGGGTGTGAAGAGACTGGGTTGTGGTTGTGGCAGGTGAGGTAAGGGTATGATGAGGCTGGGTTGTGGCAGGTGTTACCACATAGGTAGTGCAGGAGGCGGCCTGGATGGTAGTGCAGGAGGAAGTGGTGGTTCTCTCTATCCTCCCTCTTCCCACAGCGAGACATTACCACATGCCAGGGCTTGTGTGGAGCACTTCCCGTATATACCTGTTGTACAGTACTCCATTTCCCTCCTGCTATGAATAGCTGTGTATAGTGGTATTATCTGGGACAGCGTACATAGCCATGTGGTCATATGTGACGCAGACTCGGGCCTTCATTCCCTGCTGGGTTGGTATATGCCACAACCTTAATGAGTCCCCCCACGTTTTAATCCAGCCTCAGAAATGAGGGTTTGGTGATGTTTTTGATGTATTCCCCGGGATACTTGCAGAGTTAATGGCTGTGTCTGTTTTATCCAGAGAGAGAGAGAGAGAGAGAGAGAGAGAGAGAGAGAGAGAGAGAGAGAGAGAGAGAGAGAGAGAGAGAGAGTCCTGTGTATGACAGATGCAGATATAACCACAGGAGAAATGAAATTACGAGCGAGGGACGAGATCTCTCGTTTATCACATCGTCAGGCAAATTAGGCCAATTTGCCTGACGATGTGATAAACGAGAAATCTTGCCCCTCGCAATTTCATTTCAACTGCGGTTTTACTTGCATATATATATATATATATATATATATATATATATATATATATATATATATATATATATATATATATATATATATATTATACTTAATCGCTGTCTTCCGTCTCAGCGAGGTAACGCCAGGAGACAGACGAAGAATGGCCCATCCACTCATATATATATATATATATATATATATATATATATATATATATATATATATATATTTTTTTTTTTTTTTTTTTTTTTTTTTTCATACTATTCGCCATTTCCCGCGATAGCGAGGTAGCGTTAAGAACAGAGGACTGGGCCTTTGAGGGAATATCCTCACCTGACCCCCTTCTCTGTTCCTTCTTTTGGAAAATTAAAAAAAAAACGAGAGGGGAGGATTTCCAGCCCCCCGCTCCCTTCCCTTTTAGTCGCCTTCTACGACACGCAGGGAATACGTGGGAAGTATTCTTTCTCCCCTATCCCCAGGGATAATATATATATATATATATATATATATATATATATATATATATATATATATATATATATATATATATATATATATATTCATACATATTCGCCATTTTCCGCGTAAGCGAGGTAGCGTTAAAAACAGAGGACTGAGCCCTGGAGAGAATATCCTCACTTGGCCCCCTTCTCTGTTCCTTCTCTTGGGGGAGGATTTTCAGCACCCCCCCCCCCCGCTCCCTCCCATTTTAGTCGCCTCCTACGACACACAGAGAATACGTGGGAAGTATTCTTTCTCCCTTATCCCCAGGGATAATATATATGTGTAGGTATGTATATTTGCGTGTGTGGACGTATGTATATACATGTGTATGGGGGTGGGTTGGGCCATTTCTTTCGTCTGTTTCCTTGCGCTACCTCGCAAACGCGGGAGACAGCGCAAAAAAAAAAAAAAGAAGTGGTAGAGGATGTGTGGATCAGGTGTTTGCTTTAAAGAATGTATGTGAGAAATACTTAGAAAAGCAAATGGATTTGTATGTAGCATTTATGGATCTGGAGAAGGCATATGATAGAGTTGATAGAGATGCTCTGTGGAAGGTATTAAGAATATATGGTGTGGGAGGAAAGTTGTTAGAAGCAGTGAAAAGTTTTTATCGAGGATGTAAGGCATGTGTACGTGTAGGAAGAGAGGAAAGTGATTGGTTCTCAGTGAATGTAGGTTTGCGGCAGGGGTGTGTGATGTCTCCATGGTTGTTTAATTTGTTTATGGATGGGGTTGTTAGGGAGGTAAATGCAAGAGTTTTGGAAAGAGGGGCAAGTATGAAGTCTGTTGGGGATGAGAGAGCTTGGGAAGTGAGTCAGTTGTTGTTCGCTGATGATACAGCGCTGGTGGCTGATTCATGTGAGAAACTGCAGAAGCTGGTGACTGAGTTTGGTAAAGTGTGTGGAAGAAGAAAGTTAAGAGTAAATGTGAATAAGAGCAAGGTTATTAGGTACAGTAGGGTTGAGGGTCAAGTCAATTGGGAGGTGAGTTTGAATGGAGAAAAACTGGAGGAAGTGAAGTGTTTTAGATATCTGGGAGTGGATCTGGCAGCGGATGGAACCATGAAAGCGGAAGTGGATCATAGGGTGGGGGAGGGGGCGAAAATTCTGGGGGCCTTGAAGAATGTGTGGAAGTCGAGAACATTATCTCGGAAAGCAAAAATGGGTATGTTTGAAGGAATAGTGGTTCCAACAATGTTGTATGGTTGCGAGGCGTGGGCTATGGATAGAGTTGTGCGCAGGAGGATGGATGTGCTGGAAATGAGATGTTTGAGGACAATGTGTGGTGTGAGGTGGTTTGATCGAGTGAGTAACGTAAGGGTAAGAGAGATGTGTGGAAATAAAAAGAGCGTGGTTGAGAGAGCAGAAGAGGGTGTTTTGAAGTGGTTTGGGCACATGGAGAGAATGAGTGAGGAAAGATTGACCAAGAGGATATATGTGTCGGAGGTGGAGGGAACGAGGAGAAGAGGGAGACCAAATTGGAGGTGGAAAGATGGAGTGAAAAAGATTTTGTGTGATCGGGGCCTGAACATGCAGGAGGGTGAAAGGAGGGCAAGGAATAGAGTGAATTGGAGCGATGTGGTATACCGGGGTTGACGTGCTGTCAGTGGATTGAATCAAGGCATGTGAAGCGTCTGGGGTAAACCATGGAAAGCTGTGTAGGTATGTATATTTGCGTGTGTGGACGTATGTATATACATGTGTATGGGGGGGGGGGGGGTGGGTTGGGCCATTTCTTTCGTCTGTTTCCTTGCGCTACCTCGCAAACGCGGGAGACAGCGACAAAGTATAAAAAAAAAAAAAAAAAATATATATATATATATATATATATATATATATATATATATATATATATATATATATATACACACACACACACACATTATAACCATGATAGTTGCAGTGTGAGTGTGTGGTTGGCAGATTATCACTAAACCCTTGGTGTCACACTCACAGCACCATCATCTGGTCGCCAGTTTGACATCATCATCATCACCACGTCTGATGAACTTGAGGTGTACGTACGTACGGTGCTGCTGCACCCACCCTCTACCTTCTCCTGATGATGTGGATAACACCAGACCTACAGATGGTCAGGTGGGTGTTGAGTGCTGGAGTACCCCGCTCAGCAGGTGTGAGCGTAGCACAATGTGTTGACGATGGTAAACGCTTCCCCATATGTTACGTGCCTTGCATGCTACTGGTGGTGGCCTCTTGCACATGGCACTTTCCTCACGGCCACTGTGACCCTAAGAACCATTAACATGTGAGAAGGAATCCAAAAAGTTTAATATAAACGGTACACACATATATATATATATATATATATATATATATATATATATATATATATATATATATATATAGATAGATAGATAGATAGATAGATATAGATATAATTTATTCAATGAATTTGATACGTTCGATAAGTTATTTAGGTAAATTTATGTTTTAACATGATTAGATGAACGCCAAATTGAAGTAAATATAAATACTTTTTAGGAATGTGACTAACCTCTTTGGATGGCTTGTAAGACTCGTTAACTGTGAATTATGTTATGGCCATTGTTAAGTCTGTCTCCTGATGATGGACTTGGTTAAGTCCCGGATATTGAATTTAATGTTAACCATTCCTCTCCCTCACACTCACACTGCATCTGCCTCGGTCCTCATGTTTATACTGAAGATGTGTTTGCAGTACGGGTTCTCATTCTCTGATCTATCTACCTGTCTGTCTATCTACGTGTGTGTGTGTGTGTGTGTGTGTGTGTGTGTGTGTGTGTGTGTGTGTGTAACTGGAGGCAGTATGAAGGTTTAGATAGACCAGGAACGCACTGGCGAAAGTCATTACGAAGAAAACACATAAAGAAGGAGAGTGTGGATGATGTTGTGGGACGTTACCGAGGAACTGCGATGATCAAGAAGGACTGGGAGGATGAGTGGCCTGTGGTAAAGGTAGGTGGGAAGTGTCAAGAATTTGAGGCAGAGGAAATGAGGAAGTGGAGAGAGAGAGAGAGAGAGAGAGAGAGAGAGAGAGAGAGAGAGAGAGCGTTATTATAGGACCCATGTGTGTGGCTGAAGGACCATCTGAACTGCACCTTCAGCCAGTGGTCGTGTTGGGGAGGTGTGGTGTGAGGGAGGAGGAGAGGTCCAACAACACGTGAGGGGTGTTGGTAGTACGGGGGAGGGGGCAGGTGTTGAAGACCCGTGGAGGGAAGTGGTCAAGTGTAGTAGGAGGAGGGTCAGAGGAGGGGGAGGATGGTCTGTAATCATCGTCCAAGGGAGGAGAGCTGGACGACGCTGGAAGACTTGACTGAAGGTGAGGAGTTATTGATGGTGGTCAGCCGGGGAGGCCGATTGTGGGAGGGTCTGGGTGTTGGAACCCAGGGAGAAGGACACTTACATTTGCACACATGAGTATGTGAGTTCGGGTTACAATATTGATAATGATAATAATAGTATTGATGATAATTATAACGAAATTGAGTGTTTTGAATTAACTGTAGCCAAACACTGAAATAACACAACTGAAATGAATAGAACAGTAAACGGGGTTATGGAAATGGGTTTGTTACACGTACATTAATATAGACAGTCTATTGATGTTGTTGACAGTGGGTGGGACGGGGCTGTTCTTGTGGTGGTCAGTTGACGGTCGGGTGGGATGGGATGTGGTTGTAGTGCCGAACTTTGCAACCCAGGGACGTGGGATCTCAGGTAGGCAGGTGGATGGTGCAGGATCATCATCCCCAGATATCGGGTGAGGTCCGAGTGGTGGATGAAGAGTGTCGGAAGGACCAGTGATGAGCGCCTCATGGTACGTTAGTGTAGCAGAGGCCCAGGGTAACCTTGCGTGTCCACAGCTGCACCTTGTCTAGCAGCCGGCCGGCACTTGTACGTTGGTTGACGAGGAAGGACAGACAGACGGGGAGGAAGAAGGCACAGGTGAGTTTGATTCTGTTGGTGGTGTTGGATCCGCCTGGTCTCTTGCCTTTTCATGGACCTCTTGGCTCTTGCTATGAAGGCAAGCGATGACGATACATACACACGTTGGACGTAGATGTCATGACGCTGTTGATGGACACGCTGAGGAATGCTTGTGTGCCTCCAGCCTAGACACCACCAGCCTGGGTTGTGGAGCTTAGAGAGACAGAGTCCTCACTGTACTCATAACAACGGTCCGCTTCGTCTTACAAAGCCTCGGAGAGTTGGTGAGGTACACCATTATGGATCACCTCCAGACTGTACCCGGCTGTGTGGTGGTACTGTAACCTGGATTACAGGTATACTGTAAAGATTTTCATCGTCGGGTCTGCTCCGTCCCTGACAGACATACACTGTAATGACGTATTGTTGTGAGTGACTCACACTGGGTCAGTACTGGCCACAGAGGCGGAGGTATAGGGAAACCTGTGATCGCTTCTGATACTGATGTCCTTGAGGATTTTCTCTCACTGTAACCCTACGTCTGTAATGGCCCGAGCGAGCTGTACCCTGGATCGTGAAACCTTCCCATGAACACTTTTCATGTCGTTGTTGTATCCTGTTGATTGTACACTTCTGTAATTGATGTACCCTGTATACCTGTAGCGTTGTCAGTGTCAGTACACGTGTTATGGGTAATGTGCTTTCACTCTCCTGTGTACTAACCATCACCGGGGTTATCTTCCCTACGTTTATCCAAGCTTGTATGGATCGTACTGTAATGCTGTACATGTGTACATCTTGCGATGCCCTACCTTGCATCAGTGCCCATACCGCTCATCCCTCAGTGTTTACGACGAGACAATGACCCTCTGGGCCCTGTAGGCTCTCTCGGTCCCTACCTGTCGCTCCAGATGTGTTGGTGTATTGCTGTGTGCTTGCCTCCTCGACCCCCTCCTCCTGCGGTGCATGCCCTTCACCCAGGCCATCACACGGCCGCTATTCCGAGGTATACTGAGACAGATGAAGCCATTCAAGTCAATAGATCGACCGGGTCGGGAATAATGAAAGTTGTGTAGGCGTCTTGATTTTGAGACCAGAGGCACGGGGGGTTGTCCAAGTGCCTTGAACCCACCAAGAATGAGGAGAGGAGACGATACCTGGAGGAGGTGATGATGGCGCGGCTCGCGTCCTCCGTCCTCCTCAGCTGACCGTCCACGGGGGCACCAGGGAAGCTTGGTGGACTGGACACCGTGGAGGGAACCGGGGCTCAGCGAGTCAGGAGAGGGTGGAACAAGATCACAAAACAGGTAGTTGTCGTGGATTAGGTTTGTGTGTGTTTGTGTGTGTGTGTGTGTGTGTGTGTGTGTGTGTGTGTGTGTGTGTGTGCTGGATATTGGGGCCAGATGTGTGTCAGGTGACAGGTGCCTGGGTGGCTATGTGGGCCAGGTGCCTTTGTCATCCGCTCAGCCTCCTGTGTCACCCTCAGCCTTCTCACAGCTCGCACTCTCTCCCTGGACACTCACCTCCTCGCTCAGCACACACCACTTCTTTCTTTTGTTTCTCCTGCAATCTTTTCTTCTTCTCTCCTCGCTGCGATCAATATTTTTGTCTCCTCTCTCTCGTAAACAATAATAACCCGTGGCTCTTCACCGTGCGACAATCCTTCATTCACAACACATACTGATTTCGCAGCCCCAGCATCTGTAAGAGCGCCTCTCTCTCTCTCTCTCTCTCTCTCTCTCTCTCTCTCTCTCTCTCTCTCTCTCTCTCTCTCTCTCTCTCTCTCGGCCAGTAACGCCACCTCCTCGACTCGATGTTACTCTTCTTATCATCCCCCTCTCACCACCACCACCACTTTAACGGCTCTTCAGAAAACGATTACAGGCTACAGGACATGACAGGGCTACTTCTGCCACCAGTGAGAAGCCACAGGTAACGTGCCATCTGAATGCCGTTTGACCAAGCGCTTCTCTTACTAGTCCCACGGTGTTGTCCAGTATCCCTCACTAGTGGCGGTACTTCACCAAGCCACTAGTGGCGGTACTTCACCAAGCCACTAGTGGCGGTACTTCACCAGGTCACTAGTGGCGGTACTTCACCAAGCCACTAGTGGCGGTACTTCACCAGGCCACTATTGGCGGTACTTCACAAGGCCACTAGTGGCGGTACTTCACCAAGCCACTAGTGGCGGTACTTCACCAGGTCACTAGTGGCGGTACTTCACCAGGCCACTAGTGGCGGTACTTCACCAGGCCACTAGTGGCATAACTTCACTAGGCCACGGGGTCCTACTCGGCCTCAGTCACCATGCTGGACACACACACACACACACGCCCCACACATCATTACTGTTGTCACTTGTCATGGGACAGTGGAGTGGGATATTCTGTCTCTTGGTGATTACCTACTCCCAGATGTCCCAGCCCAAAAGGCAGAGCTCAGAATTTATCTGAAATTGAGCAGGTGTTCCAACCGTGATCTGTGAACCTGCGTTGAGCTATGAACCTGCGTGAGCTGTGAACCTGCAGGCATTTCAAACATTTGCTGAGGCAAATGTAAATAGTCCTCGTCGTTTGGTCAGTGAGGCACGGTGCACGGGAGGCCCCAGTGTGACTGGCGCGGTGTGGTGGTGGCGGCCACCTGGATGGTCTGGGGGAAGGGAGAGGTGAGTGGAATGTTGGGTGTCCTCGTGTGGCAGTAGAAAACCCCGGGGCGAGTCTCATGTCTCTTGCTGGGAATGATGGCGCGGGTGACCTGTGGAGGGACTTCAGAATGGTAATGGTGCTTCACGGGCGGCCGCAGTGACCCTCAGGGGGTAACGAAGAATGACTGGTGACACTTGCCTATCTGGCTGCAGTGATCCTACAGTGATAGGAGTTACAGCACCTCGGCTGGCTGCAGTGATCTCGAGGGGTCACTGAATATCTCCATGGCCTCGTGTCTTGAATCTTTCTCCTTCTCTCCTGACCACGTCTCTTGTACCCGTTACCTCACACCTCTCTCCTCACCCCTTGTTCCTCACACCTCTCCCCCACACTGCACCTCTCACCTCTCCCCTGCGTTTCCCCCTTCCCTCTCTCTCCACCTTCTCCCTGCCCTTCACTCTCCTTTTCGCTGCACTTGGCCCCTCCACTCCTCCACCTTTTCTCTCCACTTATCCCTTTCCTCTATCGCCCCTCCACTCGCCGGTCTACTCCCTCACCTTCCCCTTCCTTCCTCTCTCCTACCTTTCCCGGGCGCATCTCCCGTGGGTGAGGTGGGCCAGCCTTGTGGCTCACGGTGACGTGTGGCATGTCAGGTGGGGGAGCCAGACGCGGCGCTTCCTGTCTCATAAACACCCCGACGCAGCCTCCCGAGGCACACACACACACACACACACACACACACACACACACACACACAGACACACACACACACACACACACACTGCGGTCCTCCTGCTGTCCTGCCTTCACCAGCCACGTCCCTCAAGGTTATGCTTGGTGCCTGCGGCCTTATGATCCGCCGCGGGAGGAGGAGGCGGACCTGCAGATCATGTAGCGCCACCACCTGATCTGGAACCCAAGGGTTTAAGCTTAAGTTAAGCCGGGGCATGACAGGGTACTCTGCCGGGGCATGACAGGGTACTCTGCCGGGGCATGACAGGGTCCTCTGCCGGGGCATGACAGGGTACTCTGCCTGGGACCACGGGAGGCGCCGCTGGGTCATGCAGGAGTTCCTGGGGAACGTTGTGGTTTATGGGGCAATAAATCTCGACCCTGGACCTACTACTCTGTTCTTCATGTTGTTTATACGATGGTTGTGTGCAAGGACGCGCGCGGAAATCATCGCGAGAGTGACGGCGTACGTGATGGACCTGAGCACTCGAGGCCAACGTTGTAACGTATCCTTAAATCGACTGTTTTAAAGTATCCTTAAAGCGACTGTTTTAAAGTATCCTTAAATCGACTGTTTTAAAGTATCCTTAGAGCGATTGTTTTAAAGTATCCTTAAATCGATTGTTTTAAAGTATCCTTAAATCGATTGTTTTAAAGTATCCTTAAATCGATTGTTTTAAAGTATCCTTAGAGCGATTGTTTTAAAGTATCCTTAAATCGATTGTTTTAAAGTATCCTTAAATCGATTGTTTTAAAGTATCCTTAGAGCGATTGTTTTAAAGTATCCTTAAATCGATTGTTTTAAAGTCTCCTTAAAGCGACTGTTTTAAAAGTCTCCTTAAATCGACTGTTTTTAAAGTCTCCTTAAATCGAGTGATCCAATTCATGCAGTGGAGGGCCTCAGTCTAACTCACACATGGATGGCGTCCCTTTGGAGACGGAGAGTTAGTTTCCAATAGTCAATATCACAGATCAAGGCAGTGGAAAATATATAGAATATTCCTCTTGTAACCTGTAACGTAGATGTATGAACGACTGACACTTAAAAGACGGGATTCGAAGGGGTTGTCTTACACCCTTTTGAAAATCGCTGGGCAATACAGGTACGACTGTTGCCCGGGCGATTGGATATCCGGTCTAGGTGCAGGCGTAAAGGACGCCTACATCTGAGAGGGTTTGACTATGTATGACGCGAGAAGCAGCAATACCGACCCTGCCAACAGTGGCAGTGTTTACATACCCCCACCGCGCCCCACTGCCTGGCTGGGCGTGTGTGTGTGTGCAGGAGGACGCATCTCTCTCTCTCTCTCTCTCTCTCTCTCTCTCTCTCTCTCTCTCTCTCTCTCTCTCTCTCTCTCTCTCTCATTACGTTGGAGCGGGCTCCAGTCACGGACAGAAGTCCGCGTCAAGGCCGGACCTTAATTGAAATTTGGAGAGGTGAATGAAAATGGAATGAATAAGAGACAAGATAAGGTATTTACTAATCTCGGAGGAAGTGGGGGGAAAAAAATACCTGTCTTTTAAGATGTTTAGGGAATAGTGACTGGGAGGGACACGAGAGGATGGAGAGTTCCAAAGCTTTGAGGTGCATGGAAGCGATATAGTCATCAAAACGGCCCACCCTTGAGTTACCGACGGCCACACAGTAATCATGTGACGCAGGCAGCTTGCCGAGTATTGCCTGGTCTGGCTGGCGGTGGGGACACACAAGCAGCCAGCTCTCGGGGGCAAAAACCAAAGTAATACCTGTAGGAGAGGGAAAGTGAACCAACATTGCAGCGTTGGGCAAGCGGGTCAAGTTTTCAAGTTAATCAGAGAGTATAAATCGGACCGCTTTCGACTTGACTGTGTTAAGTAAGGATGCAGAGCTAGACCCATTCTAGATGTAAGAGCAATGGTCCATACAAAGACGGATCAATGCGGGAGAAAAGATATTTCGACATCTAAACAAGACTCTCAGTATCTTAGAGGCAGACTTAGCTACTTCCGTAATGTGGGCTTTCCAATGTAAAGTGAATGTTCCAGTAATACCAAGTTTGTCATTGTGTTTGGAATGACAGAATCGTGTAAGGATGGAGGAAAGTTGTGAGGAATTTTCGATATAGACTTAGGTAGAAACTGGGTCATAGAGGCATTAAACTTAACCCACTGGACTATCGTGTCTGAGTGAGATGCAGCTCGAGTGGGAGGAGGAGGAGGAGGAGCAGAACTGAAGGATGTGGAGGAATGCTGTGTTGAGTCGTTATCGTATGTGTACACTTGATTATTTGCAGAGGAAAGGAAATCGTTGATAACAAGGAGAAAAAGTGTAGGAGACAGGACAGAACCTTGAGGGACTCCGCTATTGATAGAGAAAGGAGAGAGACTGATCTGCCAACAACAACGGAGATAGATCGACCAGAGAGGAAGCTAGATATGAAGGAGCAGAATGAGTTAGGGAGGCCAGAAGAAGGGAGCTTAGAGATGAGATCCTGATGTCAAATCCCCTCAGAAGCGTTGGATATGTCAAGGTCAGCCTCATAGTGTTCCCCCAAATCTTTCAGGGCTGATGACCAAACATCAGGAAGATTAGGAAAGATCATCACCAGTGGAGCTCGCTTTGCAGAAGCCATACTGGTGATCAGAGTGAAAACTGTAATTCGAAATGTCTGAGGATATGAGGGTTGTGGAGGGATTCAGAGACGATAGTTATAGGGGTTAGAACAGTGTCACCCTTCTTGGAGATGGGATGTACCAACGCCTGCTTCCAAGAAAGAAAAGACTTTGGTCTTTAAGCACAAACGGAACAGACGAGCAAGCACAGGTGCAGCCTCAGGGGTACATCCTTTCAGTACACGTGGATGGATGCCATCAGGACCATAAGCATTGCTTGTGTCCAGAGCGAGAAGCGCTTTTTAGACAGTTCGAAAAGAGACTGCGGGAAGAGGCATAGGATTAGCAAGAGGAGCATCAGGAGGTGAAGGAATGTTAGAGTCATCCAAGGTGGAGTTAGAGGAGAAACGGGAACCAAAGAGAGCTACTTTGTCTACGGGAGAGACCGCTATAGTACCGTCAGAACGGAAAAGCGAAGGAAAGAAAGAGCGACAGAAGTTGTTAAAGATGCCTTTGGCTGAAGTCCAGAATGACCTCTCAGTGGATGACGAGGAGTGGTTATCACACTCCCTTGAGTAAAGGAACGCTTCGTCTCCTGGCTTTGCCTCATATAGACCTCAAGGCTGATACGAAGCCTTTACTGCTGAAGATGGCAGAAACCGTGAAGCATGCTGGTGCTACTTGAGAAGCAAGAGGGTCATTATCCGGGCAATTTACGAAATGGTAGCAGTTCGCAGACTTGGAGGTGGGATTCGTTATTTACCACCAGTTTGATAAATGTTCCAGTTGCGTGTTACACTCTGGTTGGCATATACTCTCGCTGGTACGTGGAAACCAGTGCAAGACGTGTGGTTAAACAGATTCCGGTAAATGGACGTAAACAGCGGATTCTTCGTGTGAGTCTAGACATAAGTGACGCATTGTATTGACTGAACTAAGACACATGTAGGAAAAGGCTGTTGATGTCTCGATGTACGACCCTTGAGTACGACGGTACGACCCTTGAGTACGACGGTACAACCCTTGAGCACGACGGTACGACCCCTGGCTGTGTTGGTCTGGTATTTGATTTGACTCTTAAAGGTCAGGTCAAAGTATAGAGCTGGCATACCTGAAGGTCGTGCCGACGTGCTCAAGGGTCGTGCCGTCGTGTTCAAGGGTCGTACCGTCGTGCTCAAGGGTCGTACCTTCGTGCTCAAGAGTCGTGCCGTCGTGCTAAAAGGTCGTACCATCGTGCTCAAGCGTCGTATCCTCGTGCTCAAGGGTCGTCTGTCGTGCTCAAGGATCGTACTGTCGTGCTCAAGGGTCATACCGTCTTACTCAAGGGTCGTACCGTCGTGCTCAACGGTCGTCCGTCGTGCTCAAAGGTCGTACCGTCGTGCTCAAGGATCTTATCCTCGTGCTCAAGGGTCGTCCGTCGTGCTCACGTGCCGTACCGTCGTGCTCAAGGGTCATAGCGTCGTGCTCAAGGGTCGTACCGTCGTGCTCAAGGGTCGTACCGTCGTGCTCAAGGGTCGTACCGTCGTGCTTAAGGGTCGTACCGTCGTGCTCAAGGGTCGTATCGTCGTGCTTAAGGGTCGTGCCGTCGTGCTCAAGGGTCGTGCTGTCGTCCTCAAGGGTCGTGCTGTCGTCCTCAAGGGTCGTGCTGTCGTCCTCAAGGGTCGTGCTGTCGTGCTCAAGGAGTTAAAAATATGAATAACAGGAAATGCACTTTGTTATTTATTATCAATTACTATTATTATTATTATTATTATTATTATTATTATTATTATTATTATTATTATTATTATTATTATTATTATTATCGTTATTATTATTATCATTATTACTAGTATCGCTGTTATTATTATTATTATTATTATTATTATTATTATTATTATTATTATTAGTTATCATTATCATCATTATACTACTATTATCATTATTACAGTATTAAGATTAATTACATAACCTGGCTCAGAGTTTGGCCTGCGTCTGCCCGAATATACACACACACGTTGGCTTCATTAACCAGTAAAGATCAGCCATCATTACCAGACAACACATCATTAAAGGTGGTTGTGAAAGGCCCTCTCTCTCTCTCTCTCTCCCTAGGTTGTTTGGCCAGCGCTACCAGGGAGGGTGGGGGCGCTACTGGTCGTGGGTAACAACACAAGAGGTGGTGTGTGAGGGAAGCGGAGAGGAGGGGGTTTAGAAGCAAGGTAGAGATACTAGAAGACTCTAAGACTGATCCCCCGGGGTCATGCTAGAACCCAGGGGTTTAATACGGGGTTCACGTATGGTGGGTGATGCGGTAAGTGGGTGGAAATAAGTGGCCGTGACGGGCGTAACACGGGGATGTGGTGGTGGATGTGCGGTGGTTTGACAGTATGGGAGTGGCTGTGTGTGGAGGATGATACGGGAGGAGGAGGAAGATGCTGGTGGCTGTGTGGAGGATGATACGGGAGGAGGAAGATGCTGGTAACGCCGCTTGGAGAGTGATGAGAATAACACGGGTGGGAGCAAGACTCGGGGTAACAATGCGCTGAATAATACGGGAGGGAGGAAGACTGCGGTAACAATACGGGGGGGCGGGCGGAGTGGAGCGGGCAAGCAGTGTGGTGGTGCCTTTGTACGCGGAGTTGTTTGAGGAAGTGAGTAGCTCCTGCCCTGGAGGATACGTCCTTTGTTGCCTGCCCGCCCGCCCGCCCGCGCTACACCAGCTGCTGCTGCTCCTCCTCCTGCTGGCCCACCCGCCCGCCCGCCCGCGCTACACCAGCTGCTGCTGCTCCTCCTCCTGCTGCTGCTGGCCAGGGCTCCCGCATGTCGTACGTAGGGCGGCCGCGTCT
Organism: Panulirus ornatus; assembly: GCF_036320965.1. Lineage (NCBI taxonomy): Eukaryota > Metazoa > Arthropoda > Malacostraca > Decapoda > Palinuridae > Panulirus > Panulirus ornatus. The sequence continues at coordinate 15,890,671 of NC_092280.1, forward strand.
CGTACCTAGGGCTCCCCAGCGTGTTAGGTGCCAGGGCTGCGGCAGCCGTGGGACATAACACGATAAGAGATAAGGTAACAAGATGAGTGTGTGTTCAGCAGACCACACCATGTGGTAATTCCAGGATAAGAATGAAGATAACGAGAGAGAGAGAGAGAGAGAGAGAGAGAGAGAGAGAGAGAGAGAGAGAGAGAGAGAGAGAGAGTCAGCCACGTCCCCCAGACGGCCCCAAAGATCTTGAAGGGAAGCGATATGAAAGTTTGGTTATTGAGAGGCTGGTCATTTGGGGTCGGGGGTGATGTATGTGGTGTGACCCATAGGGTGATGATCGGCTAGGGCAAGAGGGGAGGAGGGAGGTCTTCTGTCATGTTTGGTCTATAGTTACTGCTGTACACACGTGACCATACCCAGCATAACCTTCCCTTTCTCCCACTACAACCTTCCCCTCTCCAACTACAACCTTACCGTCTCCCACTACAACCTTCCCCTCTCCCTCTATAACCTTCCCTTCTCCCACTAAAACCTTCCCCTCTCCCACTACAACCTTCCCCTCTCCCACTACAACCTTCCCCTCTCCCACTACAACCTTACCCTCTCCCACTACGACCTTACCCTCTCCCACTACGACCTTACCCTCTCCCACTATAACCTTCCTCTTTCCCACTATAACCTTACCCTCTCCCACTATAACTTTTACCTCTATTACTACAACCTTCTTCTAACATTACAACCTTATTCTCTCCCACTACAACCTCTCCCTCCCTCATCTCCCTCGACTCTCCCTACAAGCCTCCACTGCTCTCATCCCTCCCACCGCAACTTCCTTAACTCCCCCCCCACAACTCTCCCCAACATCCCACTCCACCACAACTCTCCCCAACATCCCCCCCAACAACTCTCCCCAACATCCCCCTCCCACAACTCTCCCCAACATCCCCCCAACAACTCTCCCCAACATCCCCCCTCCTACAACTCTCCCCAACATCCCCCCTCCTACAACTCTCCCCAACATCCCCCCCAACAACTCTCCCGAACATCCCCCCGACAACTCTCCCCAACATCCCCCCCTCCTACAACTCTCCCCAACATCCCACCAACAACTCTCCCCAACATCCCCCCTCCTACAACTCTCCCCAACATCCCCCCAACAACTCTCCCCAACATCCCCCCTCCTACAACTCTCCCCAACATCCCCCCTCCTACAACTCTCCCCAACATCCCCCCCTCCTACAACTCTCCCCAACATCCCCCCAACAACTCTCCCCAACATCCCCCCTCCTACAACTCTCCCCAACATCCCCCCTCCTACAACTCTCCCCAACATCCCCCCCTCCTACAACTCTCCCCAACATCCCCCCAACAACTCTCCCCAACATCCCCCCTCCTACAACTCTCCCCAACATCCCCCCTCCTACAACTCTCCCCAACATCCCCCCAACAACTCTCCCCAACATCCCCCCAACAACTCTCCCCAACATCCCCCCACCACAACTCTCCCCCAACATCCCCCCCAAACAACTCTCCCCAACATCCCCCCCTCCCACAACTCTCCCCAACATCCCCCCCAACAACTCTCCCCAACATCCCCCCCAACAACTCTCCCCAACATCCCCCCAACAACTCTCCCCCAACATCCCCCCAACAACTCTCCCCAACATCCCCCCTCCTACAACTCTCCCCAACATCCCCCCTCCTACAACTCTCCCCAACATCCCCCCAACAACTCTCCCCAACATCCCCCCAACGACTCTCCCCCAACATCCCCCCCAACAACTCTCCCCAACATCCCCCCTCCTACAACTCTCCCCAACATCCCCCCAACAACTCTCCCCAACATCCCCCCAACAACTCTCCCCAACATCCCCCCAACAACTCTCCCCCAACATCCCCCCAACAACTCTCCCCAACATCCCCCCCTCCTACAACTCTCCCCCAACATCCCCCCAACAACTCTCCCCCAACATCCCCCCAACAACTCTCCCCCAACATCCCCCAACAACTCTCCCCAACATCCCCCCAACAACTCTCCCCAACATCCCCCCCTCCCACAACTCTCCCCCAACATCCCCCCAACAACTCTCCCCAACATCCCCCCTCCCACAACTCTCCCCAACATCCCCCCAACAACTCTCCCCCAACATCCCCCCAACAACTCTCCCCAACATCCCCCCCAACAACTCTCCCCAACATCCCCCCAACAACTCTCCCCAACATCCCCCCAACAACTCTCCCCAACATCCCCCCCAACAACTCTCCCCAACATCCCCCCAACAACTCTCCCCAACATCCCCCCCAACAACTCTCCCCAACATCCCCCCCCACCACAACTCTCCCCAACATCCCCCCCACCACAACTCTCCCCAACATCCCCCCCCACCACAACTCTCCCCAACATCCCCCCCACCACAACTCTCCCCAACATCCCCCCCACCACAACTCTCCCCAACATCCCCCCCTCCACAACTCTCCCCCAACATCCCCCCCACAACTCTCCCCAACATCCCCCCCCACCACAACTCTCCCCAACATCCCCCCCACCACAACTCTCCCCAACATCCCCCCCACCACAACTCTCCCCAACATCCCCCCCACCACAACTCTCCCCAACATCCCCCCCACCACAACTCTCCCCAACATCCCCCCCACCACAACTCTCCCCAACATCCCCCCTCCACAACTCTCCCCCAACATCCCCCCCACCACAACTCTCCCCAACATCCCCCCCTCCACAACTCTCCCCCAACATCCCCCTCCCACAACTCTCCCCAACATCCCCCCCCCTCTACTCCCCCATGACACAACCGTGGGCAGTGAGAGCGGAGGATGGAAGGAGGGAGGAAGGGAGGGAGTGGGTGCGATGCCTCCTGTTATTCCCTGGGAATAAACACCAGAACCCCACACACTCGAGGAGGAGGGACCTCCTTAATGATGGCCGCCCTCCTCATACCTCCTCATGAGAGGTGGTAAAGGGCCGAGTGGATCGCATTAACACACCTCCCCCCCGAACTCCAGGCGAGAGAGAGAGAGAGAGAGAGAGAGAGAGAGAGAGAGAGAGAGAGAGAGAGAGAGAGAGAGAGAGAGAGAGAGAGAGAGAGAGAGCAGCGCTGGGCCATTACCGCACGGTCCTGCGAAGCGGCAGGACGGAACAAGGAAGCCGTGATTTGTGCCCAAACTTCTGGGGGCAGCAAATGTCCTGCGTGGACCATCGCTCATACAGGAGCTGCCGGGAGGTGTAGGAGCACCAGGATGGTCCTCCTACAAGACTGGCAGGAGCCATCCTTACCGGTACAGCCAGCCAGTCCCCGAGGCACAGGCTGTGAGGATGGTGCCAGGCACAATCTGGTTGACTATTCTCAAACCGCAGGTTACGATGATTAGGTACAAGTGAGGATTGGAGGAAGGAAGAAAGATAAGATTAGTATATATATATGCAGGAGGGTGAAAGGAGGGCAAGGAATAGAGTGAATTGGAGCGATGTGGTATACCGGGGTTGACGTGCTGTCAGTGGATTGAATCAAGGCATGTGAAGCGTCTGGGGTAAACCATGGAAAGCTGTGTAGGTATGTATATTTGCGGGTGTGGACGTATGTATATACATGTGTATGGGGGTGGGTTGGGCCATTTCTTTCGTCTGTTTCCTTGCGCTACCTCGCAAACGCGGGAGACAGCGACAAAAAAAAAGAAAAAAAAAAAAAAATATATATATATATATATATATATTTTTTTTTTTTTTTTTTTTTTTTTTTTTATCCCTGGGGATAGGGGAGAAAGAATACTTCCCACGTATTCCCTGCGTGTCGTAGAAGGCGACTAAAAGGGGAGGGAGCGGGGGGCTGGAAATCCTCCCCTCTCAATTTTTTTTTTTTTTTTTTTTTTTTTTTAATTTTCCAAAGGAAGGAACAGAGAAGGGGGCCAGGTGAGGATATTCCCTCAGTGGCCCAGTTCTCTGTTCTTAACGCTACCTCGCTAACGCGGGAAATGGCGAATAGTTTGAAGAAAAAAAAAAAAAAAAAAAAAAATATATATATATATATATATATATATATATATGTATATTTTGAAATGTTTAGGTATGTATAAGTGCGTGTGTGGATGTTTATGTTTATGTATATACATGTGTATGTGGATGGGTTTGGCCTTTCTTCATCTGTTTCCTTGTGCTACCTCGCTAATGCGGGAGACAGCGACAAAGTATGATATATATATATATATATATATATATATATATATATATATATATATATATATATATATATATATATGTGTGTGTGTGTGTGTGTGTGTGTGTGCATATACACGTTGCACACTGCATTATCGAGGTAGCGCTAGGAACAGACGAAGAAAGACCACATTCTTTCACACTCAGTAATGTCATGCGTAATGTACTGACACCACAGCTCCCTTTCCACATCTAGGCCTCACAGACCTTTCCATGGTTTACCCCATACGCTTCACATGCCCTGGTTCAATCCATTGACACCACGTCGACCCGGGTATACCTCGTCGTTCCAATTTACTCTCATCCGTGCACGCCTCTCACCCTCCTGCATGTTCAGGCCCCGGTCGCGCAAAATATTTTTCACTCCAATTTGGTCTCCCGCTTCTCCTTGGTCCCCTTCACCTCTGACACATATATCCTCTTTGTCCACCTTTCCTCACGCACTCTCTCGCGAGTTAGGAAGGAGACGGGCTGGAGGGAATAACCACGGGTAAAATAATACATGATTCAGGGAGCACGTACGTGGCCGGAGGGGTTAGTTCCGGGCTCCGGAGTCAAAGGTAGCTACGTGGCAGGAGTGAGTGACTGGCGGGTTGAACATGCGGACGACAGGTAGTCGGAGGGCAGTCATGTGAAGGTCCGGTGAGGGAGAGTCCCTCCACCTGCCCCCATCTTTCTCTCCCTCCCTCACTACCTACTACCTACGCCCGAGATCTCGCATCGCTGTCCCTCTTGAGTTCATCTGGGACTGACCTCAACCTTGTATCAAAGTTTCTTTTGAATGTTTCTGTGTTTGTTCCAATGCGTGTTGCTAGTTGCCAAGGAGAGAGAGAGAGAGAGAGAGAGAGAGAGAGAGAGAGAGAGAGAGAGAGAGAGAGAGAGAGAGGCAGTCGCTAAAGTTGTGTCAGACTTGTACAGTTTAATGTTGTAACTTTGGATCTTAACGTTCGAGAGATGTTGTTATATACGAACCCCGAATGACTCCCTCGTCCGGTCCACGGACTGTGACCCGGAGAGATGGTGTTAGAAAATGTAATGTTTCCCGCCTGTGTTATCGTGTCAGGTGAGGAGGTTGTGAACCTCTGTAGACGCCAGTAATCTGTGTTAGTCGGGAGCCGTGGGTGGTGTGGGGTGGAGATCGGTGAGGAAGGGAGGGGAGGAGTGGACCGGTGGATTCCAGAGTGTGTGTGTGTGACGGTGTGTAGGTGTGAGACGGTGCGAGTGTGTGCGTGAGATGTGGTGTGAGTGTGTGTGTGTGAGGCAGTGTGAGTGTGTGTGTGAGGCAGTGTGAGGCAGTGTGGGTGTGTGAGTGAGGTGGTGTGAGTGTGTGTGTGTGAGGCAGTGTGAGACAGTGTGAGTGAGGTGGTGTGAGTGTCGTCAGCCCTTACTGTGCTTGCCTCCCCTCACCTCACCTTCTGCTGCCGACGTTCACCTCGCCGGCGCCGCCTCCGCTACTGCTGGAGGGGCCGCTGACTCCCTCCCTCCTGCATACTTGCACGTTCTTATTATCCACCTGTTACTTGGCATCTCTCATATGTTTCAAATCTGTTCCTTTTACTTTCCTGTTATTTCTCTTTTTATCCTTACGGTCTCCCTGCTCACATCCTCCAGTATTGGTGCTGGTGTGGGGTAGTGCTGGTGTGGGGTAGTGCTGGTGTGAGGTAGTGCTGGTGTGAGGTAGTGCTGGTGTGAGGTAGTGCTAGTGTATGATGGTGTCGTGTTGCTGGCCTCCCGCGCCCCTCACCTGCGGGCCGGGTATTTATACGCCTTACCCGGAGGAATGTCTGGTTTTTCACCGTGTCATGAAGCACCAGCTGGGGGTCCCTGTGCCCCGCCCGCATCCCCACCCACGACCTGGTAGGCGGCGGGTGGATGTCCACGCCCATACCTCTACCTGCGGTCCGGTGGGCGGCAGATGGGTGGAGGACCCTCCCACCCACACTGGCGAGTGGGCGGCAGGTGGGTGGACACCCCTCCGACGCACACCCACGCCACAGGCGGTATCTTCACCTGCACTCCGCCCAGCACATCCTCTCGTGAGAGATATTTTCTTTTTCCACTGCAGTATATCAGTGAAGTGCTCTCGGTGTTGTCCTATAAATACAGGCCAGCAGGCAGGGAGGGACCTGGGAGGAGGCTGGCCATGTCTTATGTGGGCCGCCTCATGTCCCGCTTCACTGCAACTCCGAAAATAGAACGTTTCCGTCGTACGCCGGGGTCGTTTGGTAATCGCAATTTCACCGTCATGCACTGTGGCTCTCCTGAAATTGCGATTTTTACCGTCATGCACCGGGCGCGCCCGGGCTGCTCTCCCCCTCCCTCCACCCCGCCTGGAAATATGTCTCCCCTCATCCAGCAGAGTCTTGGGGGAACGGATACGTATATATCTGTATTTCTATTTTCGTCTTTTTCAAGGGGGATTTTCCGGCGGTGCGCGGTGCATGCCCCGCGTTGGTGGAATGTGGATGTGGGTCGGTCCTGGGTGACGCGCTCGCCCGCCCGCCCGCCGCCCTTGGCCATCACACCAGTCCTGGTGTTGTGGAGTGAGGGATGATATTCCTGCTGGTGTGTTGGGCACCACGCGGACACGGCGTAGCCCTCCAGAACGACGCTACGACCTTTGGGTAGGCCGGTACGACCTTTGAGTGAGAGGGTACGACCTTTGAGTAGGACGATACGACCTTTGAGTGTGATGGCCTTTTTTCCTGTCAGGTTGTCCCCCAATCATACTCAAGGGTCATACCTGCGTGGGCTTAGGAGGACAGAGAGAGAGAGAGGACTACCCACGTATTCCCTGTGTCGTAGAAGGCGACTAAGAGAGGCGGGAGCGGGTGGCTGGAAATCCTCCCCTCTTGTATCATCACTTTCTAAAACCAGAAGCATAAGGAGGAGCCAAATGAGGACTCCCCAAGGGCTCAGTCGTCTGCTCCCGACGCTGCCTCGCTAAGGCGGGAGAGACCAGTTGGCACAGTATTAGAAAGAAGAATGAAAAAGTAATGCATGAGGCATGTGCTAGAGGAGGGGGTTATGGTACTGCCCTTACCACCATCTCTGGCGGTCGTATCGTTAGAAATTATGTTCTACCTTGGTAGAAGACCCACCTGAGGTATGGCTAGTCGTACGCTACACTGGGGCCTCCCACACACGACGTGATCACACGACACTACTGGCTAACAGTTTACGACTTTGTATACTTTTTTTTCTCCTAGGTATCTAGACCTTGCTAAACAAATAAGTGGAAACCGAAACGCTGAAAATGAAAGCTTGTCGCTCAGCACCTAGTGTTCAGGGTCACGACGCGGGTGATTGTGCTGTTACGATGGTCATGTGCCGTGGTTAGTTAATGCCGATCGCTTGGGTACTTGAGGGAGATGGTGAGGGTAGAGTATGGGAGGTGAGGATGACTTGCCTAGGTACGAAGGGGGAGGCGGTATGTGGAGACGGTACCTCCTCCAGGTACGGTGGTAGGTGGTCAGGATGGTGGGAGGCGTGCTGTTATGTAGAGTAAGGGCGCTGGTGTCGTGGTGAGTTTGAGTTTGTGTAGTGTCAGGACCGTAGCTGGTGGCACTGTAGGTCACTGTGGTGTTCGAGGACATGGCTAATGCTTGGTTATCTTCAATTATAAAGACACTCATCTTATTGTGAGGTTGTGGTGCACTTTTATCATGGCACTGCTGTGTGCTTACTGGTAGCACTGCTGTGCTTACTAGTGCTGTGTTATCGTTCGGGTTGGGGTTGTGAGTGAAGGAGGGGGGCAGGAGTTTACTAAGTGATAAGGAAAGCTTTATATCTCCTCCTGGGTTCTGGGCAGAACGGACACGTAACTTCCCCAGGATTTGCCCGACTGTGTGGTGATGTGCGGTGGAGAGCGGGATCATGGAGTGCTCGCCCATGTAGCTCCCTCTCTCTATTGGTAAGACTGCAGGTGGTGCCTCGTACCTCCCCTTCCCTCAGTCTTTGTCCGCGACCACCTTGACAGATTTGGCACTGTGATCACCCGGCCGACCAGAATTATAGGCGGTGATTGGTAGGTTCCTTCAAAACTCTCAGCCTTAAGGTCCATTGTATGGAAGGCCAGGGATGTCTGTAGTGTTGAAAATGTCGAGGTAGGTCTCACGGCTGCGCCTCCCTCCCTCTTGTACGTTTATTTTCTCCTGTTGATCTATATCATTATTGTGCCACACACCCGCACTAGCACCGTTTGGTCGACCCACTCGCTACTGTGTTACCTTCGCCCTTCCTAGTCGTTCGTTAGCCGTCCCCCGAGCATCCAGATGGCTCACCGTGACAAGTAGGGTACCACAGGGATCCCTGCTAAGACCAGTACTTTTCATGGTGTCGCCTGCGTGCAGTGTGGTAGTCAACTGGGTGTCGCTGGGACCGTCTTCCGTCCGTCCGTCCGTCGTCAGGAGCCTCATCTTGGTTTGATGAAGATGCGTTCATACGCATCAGGTCAAACGGATCAAACTGTGCGTTGTAGGCGGTTGCTCCCTAGCTTATATAGAACTGAATGGCACAAGACCCTTCACCCTAGTTTGGATCTTGCTTGTGTCATGCCACTTACGAAATGGTTTACCCTGGAACTTATAACCTGGTTCACAATTTGAAGATCAATCCACCTCTGTATTTCCACTTATTCTTGATTCCCCTCTCATGATTGTGTGTGTGTGTGTGTGTGTGTGTGTGTGTGTGTGTGTGTGTGTGTGTGTGTACACACCAACTTCATACCTCACTCACCCTTACCCCACCTCCTCCTCCTCTTCCCCACCATCCCGGGCCTCATTCCTCCCCTCCCCCATTCCCCAGCCCTTGCCAGGCACCACAATGCGTCTCACCGTCATGGATAATGCAGCCAGGAATCGATGCAAGCACAATAAGGTATCCCAGACGCTGTATTTTTCCCCTCCGACTTGCAGAACTACTGCTTGAATACTTGCTGGTGCTGTGTGGTCTGCTGTGGCTGGGGAAGGGAGGTCTGAACTATGCTGAAGCGCCTCAGACCACCTCCCCCTCAGACCATCTCCGCCTCAGACCACCTCCCGTAATTTCCATCATATCTGTCTACATTTGCCTCACGTAGCAAATGGTCAGAGCTGTCGCGTGGCTGTGATATCTTGCCCAGGCCTGAGCATGTGCCCTGAGGGATGAAGTGATTCAACGAGCTGTTCTGGTCAGCAGTGGGGTGACGAGGTGTGTTTCAATCTGGTATGTTGGCGTTATTGGCTGGTGGTATCATAAGAATATGTTGAGGCATGTGACTGCCTGGGCTTCGCTGACAACACCGTCGTCGGACTCCTGCCTCAGACTCCAAGCGTGCCGATGGCGCCTGAATACGTCTTGGCTATGTGTCTTCAGGAGCCCGTGAGAGGAGTGGTCTTTGCCCGGATCTCATGGTGCGGTTACAGGAGAGGCGGCGTGCCAAAGCGTGCAGATGGAAAGAGGAGGCAGTTGGGAAGCGGTTGAATTCCCATAGTTTAGAGTGTGATATGGCTGGGTCGTGCTGTAGGAGGAGAGATCCTGTAGGAACCGTGGTTGAAGGTGAGCACTGATGACGAGGACGCTTGGGGAGTGGGTCTGCTGAAGGAGGAGGAGGAAGAGGCCGTGGGGGGAGATCACGAGGATAATTGTCTCCAGGTGACGTGACGGTAATGATTGTTATTAAAGTGTAACGTCACAGAATTCCTTGCTATTTCTAAGAGCCGATGTCACGTTCTTTGCTCAATACTGAGGAATGATGTCTCGAGTGCTGAATATTGAGGGGCTGACGTCACAGGATTGTGGCGTATTCGTCACTTGACGTCAAAGAAATATGAAGTATTTGGAGACTGACGTCACAAGAATGTTTGGTATCGGGATGGTGACGTCAGAATCACTTATCATGGCTCGCATTCTTCCCTGGTGAGCGTCGTCGGGCTGAGCGCCCTCCAACAATGACCATTTCTGCGATCCAGTCACCATAGGGCAACGTAATAAGGCCCTTGCGCCTCCACATTGTGACGGTCAGCCTTGCTTACAAACACGTCCCACCCTCCTACTGCCTCACCAGGCCCGCCCCTAACCCCACTCCAGGTGGGTTTGTCATCGAAGTTCTTCGGTGTAAGGCGGAGGGAAGACACGGTGATCATCAGGTCTGAAGACTGTCGTGTGTACATCCTTCGTAAACTGCAAACGCTTGGACACCTCACACTTGAACCCAGGAACATACGCCTCCTCTTCCTCCTCCTCCTCCTCCTCCTCCTCCGCCTGGTCCTCCTGCCTCTCCACAGGGACTACCGCAGAAGGCGCGGTAATAGGCATAAGACATCCTGAGTCCTTCTTACACCACGTATCAAGAGGCTCTAGTACGAATGATGACCCTCTCGAGACGCCGTCAGTGTGTCACCAGAGATCCTGCGTTCCCCGAGCTGCAGCTGGGCGGTGTCCCCGCGTCACACACACACACGAACACTCACAAACCATGTATTATTTCTATGAACATTTTCAGGTTATAGCTTTTGTTAATTAAATCGGCCTATGTTGTTATTATTATTATTATTATTATCATTATTATTATTATTATTAATATTATTAATATTATTATTATTATTAATTATTATTATTATTGATTATTATTATTATTTACTATTATTATTGTTATTATTACTATCGTTATTATTATTATTAATAATAATATTATTATTATTATTATTATTATTATTATTATTATTATTATTGTTATTATTGTTGTTGTTGTATTTATATATATTATGCTTTGTCGCTGTCTTCCGCGTTAGCGAGGTAGCGCAAGGAAACAGACGAAAGAACGGCCCAACCCATTCTTTCGTCTGTTTCCTTGCGCTACCACGCTAACGCGGGAGACAGCGACAAAGTATGATAATAATAACAATAATGATAAATAATGATAATATGTAATAATATATGGTACATAATAATGATAATTGATGATAATAATGATAATTATCATTGATTATTATCATTTATTATTTATTATTATATGCTATTATAATTATCATTATTCTTATTTTATTATTATCATATTTATTATTACATCAAAATGTGGAGTATGTGGGAGATGGTGAGCTCAGAGTGGAGTACATGGGCTGAGGTGACATCAAGGGAATGTGTGGTATTTACGATGTGTTGACATCAAGGGATCGTTATGTACGGTATTGTTGAGCTGGTGAGGGATGGTGTGCGTCGCCCTGTGTGTGTGGGGAGGACCAGCAGGGTCCTGCCTGTGGGCGGCAGTACACCGCCTCCAGCGCCATGGGTCAGACGACCTCATGACGCACTGCTGACACAAAACCTCACCGTCGCAAGAAATTATGTATCTGGTTCGTGTGGTCGTGAAGATGGACTCGCACGCAGTACGGACGTACATATCACACACACACACACACACACACACACACACACACCTGTCATTGCGAAAAAAAAATCCATGAACCATAGTCAGGCAGGTAAACAGGTCAGTATTCTGGAAGTTTGGCTGTGTGGTGTGTCACCTCTACTGTGTTATGATAACTGTTCATCACTTCATGTGTTCAGCCAAGACCATCCTGTATAAACCATAGTATTTACTCTGTAAACATCCCGTCAACATCCCTGCATACATCTGCCACTATCTAGACGTGCTTTGCTCACTCACGTGCATATCTGCCACTATCTAGACGTGCGTGGCTCACTCACGTGCATATCTGCCACTATCTAGACGTGCGTGGCTCACTCACGTGCATATCTGCCACTATCTAGACGTGCGTGGCTCACTCACGTGCATATCTGCCACTATCTAGACGTGCGTGGCTCACTCACGTGCATATCTGCCACTATCTAGATGTGCGTGGCTCACTCACGTGCATATCTGCCACTATCTAGACGTGCGTGGCTCACTCACGTGCATATCTGCCACTATCTAGACGTGCGTGGCTCACTCACGTGCATATCCAGAGGTTGTGGAGACCGTGAGCCCATCTTGATCTTAATCTCCCGTGTGATCAGTCAACCAGTACCTGATATGTACTCCCAGTTCTGTAATACCTCAGATGTGTACTATCCCCCGAGCAGCTGCTGGAATTCAGTACACTAATATTCATTTATTTAACAACACACACACACACACACACACACACACACACACACACACACACACACACACACACACATGTGGAGGTGTTGTGGTTAGCGTGACTTGACCATGAATCATACACCAGCACGACCCTGCGTGGGGTTTGAATCCTGGGCGAGGCAGTCGGCCCACACCCAACTCAGGTGTTCATCCTTTCATTCTGGGGCTCGTCGGTGGATGGGTTCCTTGTTTAGGCTGGCGTGTGTGTGTGTGTGTGTGTGTGTGTGTGTGTGTGTGTGTGTGTAAAGACAAGTTATATATATATATATATATATATATATATATATATATATATATATATATATATATATATATATATATATACACGAGGTTGAGAGACGGGGCAACGCGGGTGTAAAACCCTTCCCCAGCAACACACAGTAATGACAAGCGGAGTGAGGCCATTGTGGAGGTGGTCCGCCCCAGGTAGGGCTCCACGCCTCACGTTTGACATATCTGCCTCACCATCGGAGGAGTGAGGAACGTGAGGCAAATTTGGCGCAGGACAAGACAACAGCCTGACCTGCTGAGGACGTCACAAGCACACGTAGAGAGGGTAATTGTAGCGAGAGAGAGAGAGAGAGAGAGAGAGAGAGAGAGAGAGAGAGAGGAGGCAACGGGAAGGGGTCCTGAAGGGGAAGCAAGATGATTGGTTCGGTCATATGGAGTGTGACAGATAGGCGGTGGTGTTTAATGGAATGATAACTAACACTGGAGTGAGTGGTGGAGGGGGCAAGAAATAAGTACCAGTATACAAATCGTGTGGCTGAGGTGGATGAATGGGGTCTGAGGTGCGCGGGCGGGCGGGCGGGCGGGTCGGTGCGCGGGCGGGCGGGTGGGTGCGCGGGCGAGGCAGGAATGAAGAGAGCTCCACCAGACCAACTTGCCGCTGCCAAACATACCTGTTGACAAAAAAAAAGAGATCAAATCTACATCTATGGTAAAAGTTAAGTGTGTGGTATTTCCCTGGGGTAGTGGCAGTGTTGTGTGGGGGAGAGGCGGGGCGGTGGTCAGGGGCGCGGGCAGCGCGGGAGGCTACCATGATATATTTAGGACTTCTGGCACACTTAAAATAAACTCAGCGTTGCTTATGACAGCTCAGATCCTGCCTTGACGATAGAGGCACCCGGATGTGATGATGGTGTTTGTCTTGTTGGCTTCTGTGGTGGTGGAGGAGGAGGAGGAGGCAGGTGTGGTGGTCGAGGAGGAGGAGGAGGCTGGTGTGGTGGTGGAGGAGGAGGAGGAGGAAGAGGCAGGTGTGGTAGTGGCGGAGGAGGAGGCAGGCGTGGTGGTGGAGGAGGAGGAGGAGGAGGAGGAGGCAGGCGTGGTGGTGGAGGACGAGGAGGCTGGTGTGGTGGTGCAGGAGGAGGAGGCTGGTGTGGTTGTGGAGAAGGAGGAGGAAGAGGCTGGTGTGGTGGTGGTAGAGGAGGAGGCTGGTGTGGTGGTGGTGGAGGAGGAGGAGGCTGGTGTAGTGGTGGTGGAGGCTGGTGATGATGACTCTGCTACCCGTTACTGCTGCGCCTCACGCCTCTGCCAGGCTATACTGCCGCTGCTGGAGACACTCTCCTCCATCTGCTGCCGCTACCTGTGGTGTTGGTGGTAGACCCGATGCTCTTTACGCTGTGTGCGAGTGGCAGTGAGAGCTGTGTCACTATTTGCTGAGGTAGTGGGGAGGCGCGTGTTTGGTTCGGAAGTAGTTGGACGTTTGAGAGGCATGTGACAAGAGTTTCTAGTGGGTATTGAGTGTGTTTCATTGGTCAGTGTGGGGTGGTGTGGAGAGGTAGGTTGCGGCCGGTCTAGGTGATGACGCAGCCGTCACTCACTCCTTGTGTTGGTGCGGCCAAGATTGGTGTTAGGCGGGAGGCGGCAACAACGGAGGACCAGGGAGGCTAGGGTGGCGCAGGTGAGGTGGGTGTGGTGTGGATTATCTAGGGGAGGGGCCGTCGTAAGGCGCACTTAAACCATGGCCCGATGATCCATTAATGCACCCAACTGTGAACATATAAGTCTGTCAACAGCATAATCTCTTTCACTAACAGAAAATCACGCCATGACCCAGCGTTGCATGACCAGACTTTGACACTCGTACAGGAACACATTCGTTGACCGTCTGAACCTGCACACCCCTGCCAGTAGAACTTGGAGTGACGTAGCCAGAATGAAAGATCAGTAAACCAGTCAAGTTTCTCATCCACCCCCACAACACAACCAGTGAGCCAGTTAACACCTGGCTTAATGCGTCTGCTTTCGTCTGTCAGTCGTCTGGAATGCAGTCTAACAGACACCATGATGACTTCTGTAGGATATTCAGCGACTCTGAACATAATACAATCCTCACCGCAGGCAGAGGTACGTCTCCAGGGGGAGGACCCAGCGTTGCATGACCAGACTTTGACACTCGTACAGGAACACATTCGTTGACCGTCTGAACCTGCACACCCCTGCCAGTAGAACTTGGAGTGACGTAGCCAGAATGAAAGATCAGTAAACCAGTCAAGTTTCTCATCCACCCCCACAACACAACCAGTGAGCCAGTTAACACCTGGCTTAATGCGTCTGCTTTCGTCTGTCAGTCGTCTGGAATGCAGTCTAACAGACACCATGATGACTTCTGTAGGATATTCAGCGACTCTGAACATAATACAATCCTCACCGCAGGCAGAGGTACGTCTCCAGGGGGAGGATGGTATCATTGTATGGAATTATGTTGACGTCGGGCCACATGGCAATCCATTGTGTGGACTGTGCCACATGAGCTCCGAGACGAGCAGCTTTGTCACACCCACACCCCGTGAAGCTAATGCCTTCGGACGTACATCTTTAACAGGTTTTGTGTGTCAGACATTTACAAGAACGATGCTCAGTCATCTCTTACAGACAGTCAAGGATCTTCTCTCTCCCAACGTACTTGCTTCTGTGCACAATAGGAACATACATCTGCACAATCATTGATTCATAACCCCTGTGGTGCCTCATCTCCGACGTCCACCTTCGTCAGGCGACAGTGAGACCTCCTCACCTCCGACAGGAGCTTCACGTTGACTGGGTAGCCATGCACTTCTCCCACGTACTTCAATGTGACGCCTCCTACCATCACCACCAGCATCACAGGACCTGCTGCCACGCCTGCCTCGTATTACCCGACCTACCTTGCGTTACCTCTTCTTCACCATCATCCTCCATCTCCAGTAACCCTGTGTCACCTCATCTTGTATAACTTATTTCATAAAGCATTTTGTTTAGTGTGTTTCCTCCGCCTCCTTCTCTCAGTCTTACTACCCCATTAAACCCAACCAGAACACCTGCTAAACCACTCCCACTTCGCCATGGAGACAGGTGCGCGACCTTTCTTGATCTCATTAGAGTTACATGTGACAATGGTAATCGACTTGTAATATTGTGTGATCTCCGAAATGCATGTATGGGTGGGGTCCTTGTGAGGGGTCCTGGTCAGCAGTCACACAGTAGTCGTCTGCTCTGTTTCAGGGACACATATGTGACACAGAAACTTGAATTAGATGCTTGGCACAGTAAAATCTATTGGCTGTATGAAGTCATAACAGGATAGTACAGATCGCTTGACATGATTCGCGCCCGTGTATTTGTTTAGCAATGGATCATACACCTACTGTATTGGGATATAGGACATGTAGACATTCATTAATGTCTTGAGTAATGACCATTTTCAGTCCAAGCCCAAAGACGTGGAACACTATATACTCAGTTCAGCTGACGGTGTTATTGTAGTAGCCTCTCGTTACAGTGATACTCACTGTACTCAGGTATACAGTAATGCTCAGTGTACTCAGGTATACAGTAATGCTCACTGTACTCAGGTATACAGTAATACTCACTGTACTCAGGTATACAGTAATGCTCACTGTACTCAGATATACAGTAATGCTCACTGTACTCAGATATACAGTAATGCTCACTGTACTCAGGTATACAGTAATGCTCACTGTACTCAGATATACAGTAATGCTCACTGTACTCAGGTATACAGTAATGCTCACTGTACTCAGGTATACAGTAATGCTCACTGTACTCAGGTATACAGTAATGCTCACTGTACTCAGGTATACAGTAATGCTCACTGTACTCAGGTATACAGTAATGCTCACTGTACTCAGGTATACAGTAATGCTCACTGTACTCAGGTATACAGTAATACTGACTGTACTCAGGTATACAGTAATGCTCACTGTACTCAGGTATACAGTAATGCTCACTGTACTCAGGTATACAGTAATGCTCACTGTACTCAGATATGTGTATCAGGTACTCGCCAGAGGCTGGGCCCATCGGCTCTGCTGACACAAGACATACCCTCACAAGAGAGGTGGAGCCATTCACAAAGATTCAGTCGAAAAAAAAATGGATCTCATTCTGAACATGGAAGAAGATATTGGTGTCTTATCTTCGCAAATTTCAATATTTGGCGTCATCGTAACTACACTTACCCATAACTGTAGTGTAGGGCTTGGAGCAGTGAGGGCTGTAGCTGGTCACGCTGCGTTGTACGGGGGTCAAATGTCATGATAGTTAAGATGATGTACGTGGATTATGTTCTATCTCTCCTCGCTCGAGCGCATGGGCTCGCATCCTGGTTGCGACAGTCGGTCCACAGTTAACCCAACTGTTCATCATCTCTTTAGGGTTAGTTGATAAGATGGAAACCTGCCTTGGCTAATATATATATATATATATATATATATATATATATATATATATATATATATATATATATATATATATATATATATTTTTTTTTTATTATACTTTGTCGCTGTCTCCCACGTTTGCGAGGTAGCGTAAGGAAACAGACGAAAGAAATGGCCCCCCCCCATACACGTGTATATACATACGTCCACACACGCAAATATACATACCTACACAGCTTTCCATAGTTTACCCCAGACGCTTCACATGCCTTGATTCAATCCACTGACAGCACGTCAACCCCGGTATACCACATCGCTCCAATTCACTCTATTCCTTGCCCTCCTTTCACCCTCCTGCATGTTCAGGCCCCGATCACACAAAATCTTTTTTCACTCCATCTTTCCACCTCCAATTTGGTCTCCCTCTTCTCCTCGTTCCCTCCACCTCCGACACATATATCCTCTTGGTCAATCTTTCCTCACTCATTCTCTCCATGTGCCCAAACCACTTCAAAACACCCTCTTCTGCTCTCTCAACCACGCTCTTTTTATTTCCACACATCTCTCTTACCCTTACGTAACTCACTAGATCAAACCACCTCACACCACACATTGTCCTCAAACATCTCATTTCCAGCACATCCATCCTCCTGCGCACAACTCTATCCATAGCCCACGCCTCGCAACCATACAACATTGTTGGAACCACTATTCCTTCAAACATACCCATTTTTGCTTTCCGAGATAATGTTCTCGACTTCCACACATTCTTCAAGGCCCCCAGAATTTTCGCCCCCTCCCCCACCCTATGATCCACTTCCGCTTCCATGGTTCCATCCGCTGCCAGATCCACTCCCAGATATCTAAAACACTTCACTTCCTCCAGTTTTTCTCCATTCAAACTCACCTCCCAATTGACTTGACCCTCAACCCTACTGTACCTAATAACCTTGCTCTTATTTACATTTACTCTTAACTTTCTTCTTCCACACACTTTACCAAACTCAGTCACCAGCTTCTGCAGTTTCTCACATGAATCAGCCACCAGCGCTGTATCATCAGCGAACAACAACTGACTCACTTCCCAAGCTCTCTCATCCCCAACAGACTTCATACTTGCCCCTCTTTCCAAAACTCATGCATTTACCTCCCTAACAACCCCATCCATAAACAAATTAAACAACAATGGAGACATCACACACCCCTGCCGCAAACCTACATTCACTGAGAACCAATCACTTTCCTCTCTTCCTACACGTACACATGCCTTACATCCTCGATAAAAACTTTTCACTGCTTCTAACAACTTTCCTCCCACACCATATATTCTTAATACCTTCCACAGAGCATCTCTATCAACTCTATCATATGCCTTCTCCAGATCCATAAATGCTACATACAAATCCATTTGCTTTTCTAAGTATTTCTCACATACATTCTTCAAAGCAAACACCTGATCCACACATCCTCTACCACTTCTGAAACCACACTGCTCTTCCCCAATCTGATGCTCTGTACATGCCTTCACCCTCTCAATCAATACCCTCCCATATAATTTACCAGGAATACTCAACAAACTTATACCTCTGTAATTTGAGCACTCACTCTTATCCCCTTTGCCTTTGTACAATGGCACTATATATATATATATATATATATATATATATATATATATATATATATATATATATATATATATATATATATATATATTGGAAAGGATCACAATTTTGCGCATGATTAGGTATATTCCTATGAGTTCCCGTGGACTCATAGGAATATATACATATAGATAGATAGATAGATAGATAGATAGATAGACAGATAGACAGCGTTAGATGGGTTACTAACTCAGACCGTGTATGGCAGTGATGAGTTCTCTCGTGCCAGACAGCAACATTGTCCTGCCTGGCCGGGAAATTACTCCCACTGACCTCACTGTTCACCTCTCCCACCACATCCTTGACTCAGGTCACGTCTTGAGCAGACACTGGGAGTCACGCTGACACCAGCACCACTGAACATTATCCCTCACTGACACCATCAACACTGAACATAATCCCCCACTGACACCATCACCACTGATAGTAATCCCCCCACTGACACACCATCATAACTGAACATAATCCCCCACTGACACACCATCACCACTGCACATAATCGCTCAGACATCGTCTACACAGAAGGCTGGCTCCAGCAGACCAGACCAGACCAGGCCAGACCAGACCAGGCCAGACCAGACCAGGCCAGGCCAGGCCAGGCCAGACCAGACCAGGGGCGCTGCCAGCAGTGTTGTAACACACACTTGTACTTGTCTTCTGGACCAGGAAGGAAGGGTCAGGGTCATATGACGATGGCTCGTCCACACTCCGTACTGAACTGTCTGCTGTCCTCACTGTGTGCCTTAGAGTGAATTTGTTTATGTCTCCAAGAAAGTTAGTTTGATTGTCAGCGATGTAGGTGACTCTCTCTCTCTCTCTCTCTCTCTCTCTCTCTCTCTCTCTCTCTCTCTCTCTCTCTCTCTCTCTCTGTCTCTCTCTCTCTCTCTCTCTCTCTCTCTCTCTTCACTAACTAGCCCCAAACTTCCCTCAGTGTGACTGTCAGTGTGCTAGCGTGAGAGGCGCGACAAAGCCGTCTAAGAGGAAGTTAAAAGCGATGTGTTTGGTCTGGCTGCCATCACATCATACGTCTGGTAGGACGGATGAAGTAAATGATGTCTTACCTCAGGGGATGGAAGTGTGGCTGTGATGTGGGGCGGACCTGCATGTAGCATGCAATCAGCCGTGCAGGAAGGACCACTTCTTGTACGTGTGGTTCCACCACCAGAGATATGAGACCCGCTGATGATGTGTGAGTCCGGCCTCGCCCCAACACCTACAGTCGCTCACTAAAGTTCATGGGGCCCCTGTGTGTGTGAGAGAGAGAGAGAGAGAGAGAGAGAGAGAGAGAGAGAGAGAGAGAGAGAGCATAAGGTTCATTTACCACGTAAATCACACTGTAGTGCCGTTGTTACGGCTGGGTCCGCTGTACACCGGGTGACGTTTTTGCTCCAACGCTTACCGAACGGGTGGGGGGGGGGTGGACCTCGCTGGCGCAGGGGTGTGTGTGTGAGAGAGAGAGAGAGAGAGAGAGAGAGAGAGAGAGAGAGAGAGAGAGAGAGAGAGTATGTGTAGAGAAGATCATATGATAAAGTCAGGTCATTCAAGGGCAAAGTGAGTGTGAGTTGTGCATACAGTGGGTCAGATGGGTCGTGGGAAGGTGGCAGCGTAACTACCACTGCGCTAACGTTAGACCTGCAGGGCTAACTAACGAGGCTGTTAACATCACACGCCTCGTTACCATCCAC
>NC_092280.1:15913524-15918524 GCF_036320965.1 Panulirus ornatus
TAACCATACGTGTACTTTAGCCTACTGTTATTTTCCCTAAGCTGTTCACTTCACGACCGAACTACCGTAGGGAGAGACTGTGCCACCAAGCTATCTGTCGCTGTTGGTGTGATACGTATGGCACGCGTATAGCAAACCCCGCGTACACAGTGGAGGAAATGATGTGCAGTTGCCTTTGGCAGGAGCGCGGGGGGAGGGAGGGCGAGGGTAAGCTCCTCCCATTGTGTTTCTTTACATTTTCTATTAGCAGATGGAACAGACGTCGGCCTCAGGTCGGCATGTCTGCTCTTCCGTGTACTTGACTGTGCACACACACACACACACACACACACACACACACACACACACACAGACCTCGTATTCTGAGCCATTCTAGGCGGGAGCTATTTTTCTGATCCTACTAGCGACCCTCTCGAGTATTATCCGTGTGTTGCCTCTGCGATGTAATGAGTATAGTTTTAAAGCTTTTAGCCCGTGCCAGTAACTCTGGTGTTTTACCATCGCGAGGCGGTCGGCAGATGACCTTTGGAAGCATTTTTAGCTTCGCGATTCCCCTCTCAGGTTCGTGTGGTGTTGGTGGCGTTGCCACACCGCCCTCCTCCTCCTCCTGCGGAAGGGATCCACCAGGGCTCTGAGTGGTGTCTTCTTGGACCTGCCTTCGTCCTGTGGGTAGGAGTGTAGTCTGCTGGGTCTGGCCACACTTACCTCATTGTGTCGAGCACCTCCGCTCCTCCCACACACTCATTCATGAGTCGAGCACCTCCGCTCCTCCCACACACTCATTCATGAGTCGAGCACCTCCGCTCCTCCCACACACTCATTCATGAGTCGGGCACCTCCGCTCCTTCCACACACTCATTCATGAGTCGAGCACCTCCGCTCCTCCCACACACTCATTCATGAGTCGAGCACCTCCGCTCCTCCCACACACTCATTCATGAGTCGAGCACCTCCGCTACTCCCACACACTCATTCATGAGTCGAGCACC
Source organism: Panulirus ornatus (assembly GCF_036320965.1). Classification (NCBI taxonomy): domain Eukaryota; kingdom Metazoa; phylum Arthropoda; class Malacostraca; order Decapoda; family Palinuridae; genus Panulirus; species Panulirus ornatus. The sequence continues at coordinate 15,914,514 of NC_092280.1, forward strand.
TCCGCTCCTCCCACACACTCATTCATGAGTCGAGCACCTCCGCTCCTCCCACACACTCATTCATGAGTCGAGCACCTCCGCTCCTCCCACACACTCATTCATGAGTCGAGCACCTCCACTCCTCCCACACACTCATTCATGAGTCGAGCACCTCCGCTCCTTCCACACACTCATTCATGCGTCGAGCACCTCCGCTCCTCCCACACACTCATTCATGAGTTTCTCTTCTCTCCCTTTGTCACAAACAGCCTCGTTAGGGCCGAGGGCTGGTCTGTTGCCGTTTGAATTAATCACCATCTCCTCTTTCCAATTTTCAAAGGTGGAGTCGACCGGCATGATAACTGCCTCATGTCTGACGCATCGGTCACGTATTATGGTCTCTTCTGATTCCCTTACCGCTGATGTGAATACCTCGTCCCCACATACAGCAGAACTAGTGATATATATATATATATATATATATATATATATATATATATATATATATATATATATATATATATATATATATGTATATATATATATATATATATATATATATATATATATATATATATATATATATATATATATGAAGGTGAAATCGCAATCCAGTAGGAGTTTAAATGATATTATTTGACATGTAATTTTTTCCATACATGCAGCACAATTAAATAGAATTATCTGAGCTCCTACTGAATTGCGATTTCACGTTCATATATATATATATGTGTGTGTGTGTGTGTGTGTGTGTGTGTGTGTGTTTTACAAACAGCTCATCCATGCTACCCAAAACTACGCTTCGCTCACCTGCTTGGTCCTCTAACCAATCAGAAGCCAGCAAAACAAAGCTGGAAGCCACGCCCCTAGGGCAGCCAGAGTCAGCCTAGCCGCCACAGACGCTCACCACCTCCTGGACGTTACCTCCCAGTGCATTCTCTCCTCATTATGCTCGGTGCTCAGTACGTAGCTGTAGCACTAGACCCTTCTCGTCCAGTCTGCTCCATCACAACCCATGTAGAAGTTAAGAGCTTACCCCTGCCTCTCACCTCAACAACCTCCCTCCCTCAGTAAATACGACAGTGACACACACACACACACACACACACACACACACACACACACACACACACCGAAATAACCCGACAAGCATTGAACAAACACGCCCTACCGTCCTAGTCTTAAACACGACCCCACACGACACACTCCCATCTGAAACGACACCCCCGAGACATGTACGAGTTAGCCTTTCTAATATGCGTTCATGACACCGCTCGTCTTTCCAACATTACAAATACTTGTTCAATATACATATGTGACTTTGAATGCCCCGGATGTAATATTACAGACTGAAGACACTGAACACTTACCCCTCAATTGCCCTGTGCTCGCCCAGCACACACACACACACACACAAAGGCACCACACTTTATGAGCACTAGTATCGCCCAGTGAACGTGGCTGGCTTCTTGATCGCCGAGGAAGTTCCTTGGAAGAGGCTCTTGGGGCGGAAAGGTAAGGTACAGACAGTGTCCTACCCACCTACCTGCCTGCCTACCTCTCTCTCCAGAGACCAGGTAGTGTGGTGGTTCGTTCATTGGTCAGTCCTTCAGCTACCCTCCACCACTTCCATATATATATATATATATATATATATATATATATATATATATATATATATATATATATATATATATATATTAGTTCCAGTACTTTTGATGGCGCAGTTCACTATCATCTGTTGCTCTTAGGTAAAGCAAGACCTTTCTTGTGTGTGTGTGTGTGTGTGTGTGTGTGTGTGTGGGTGTGTATGTATGTGTGTGAAGTAACGTCCATGATCTGTCCTTCATGGTCATCAGGTGACGCTACGCTCACATTCCTCCTCACACCAACATTACTGAAGTCATTATCGTACGCATCATCACCACCACCACCGCCACGCTCCACCAGGCAGACCACACTAATTCTCTGACAGGTTTTCTGGACCAATTACTTCGCCCAGTTCCTGGCGCTTCCATTCATCACCGCAGATCCTCCGACGTATCTGTAAAAGCCCAAATTTTCCACTCGCTCAACTGATCCTCTTCCAATCGCTTTTTGAAACCTCTCTCTCTCTCTCTCTCTCTCTCTCTCTCTCTCTCTCTCTCTCTCTCTCTCTCTCTCTCTCTCTCTCTCTCTGTCCCTGCATGGATAGATTTCTTACAATAGTTGCTGAAAATCACTTTTACGTTCGACAGAGTCCTTAGAATGGCTTCCTTCCTACCTCCCTTCTTCCCACACCACCACGCCGCTTATGGAGATGATGATGGTAGCTCCCGCGCCCGCCTAACTCTCCTGCCATCCTCGTAAAATGGTTATCAAACTCTCTTTTGTCCCACCGATCCCTTGAGAAGGCTATTAGAACCTTTGTTGTTTTGGTTTTTCCCCTTCTCAGCTGGTGATCTCGTTTATAAGTGTGGCTTTTAGGTGTTCGTGGCCTGCAGGCAGTATGTATGGGCTTCTAAAAGTCTCTGATCCTCTTTTTGACCTCGAGGTGTGGAGTCCAGGGGGTCTTTAACTCACAGAGGCGTTTCACTGTTGTGGCAAAGGGTTAGGATTCCATTCTCTTTTAAGTATACCAGTCCTGTTTTAAGGCAAGGCTGGATTTCATTCTTTTTTCTACATTTTAATAGGGTAATCTGAGTTCGTTTCGTTTGAGAATGAGTTATAAACTCACTTTACTTTTAAGTAAAACTTTAAAGTTAATTCCATTATAAGTGTGAGTTCCGTGTTCATTCCTCTTTGTAAGTGTGGCTTGTGAACTCAGTCCCGTCTCGTGCGCCATTGTATTTTCCAGTTCAGTGCGTTTTATAAGCACAGGTTTTTGAGTTCAATGCCATTTGTACGTCTGTGCTGCTCCTTAGGTAGAATGGCCTCTTAAGGAGTTTGGATGGCATTGAAGATCTGTATGTCTTTTCTAAGTGTATCTTTGCCATGCCGCGTGTGTACGATCACCAGACCACAGCGTTCTTTGCCCCGAGTCTTAATGGCTCTCACCTGACCCTCTCTCTCTCTCTCTCTCTCTCTCTCTCTCTGGTTGTTCCTGCCTCTCTCTCGCCCTCTTCTTTACAGTAGCTCTCTCTCTCTCTCTCTCTCTCTCTCTCTCTCTCTCTCTCTCTCTCTCTCTCTCTCTCTCTCTCTCTCTCTCTCTCTCTCTCTCTCTCTCTCTCTCCTGTTTTATTTTTATCAACACTCTTCCCTCCCACTCCCCGCTGGTCCAGGTGCCTCTCTCTTTCTCTCTCCCTGTGGGAGGAGAGAGAGGGGAGGGGATGATGTTGCTCTCTCTCTCTCTCTCTCTCTCTCTCTCTCTCTCTCTCTCTCTCTCTCTCTCTCTCTCTCTCTCTCTCTCTCTCTCTCCCGGCCGCAGCTGCCTGCCTCTCGCTTATTTTTCCCTGGCCCGCTCTCACCTTACACGGCAGCCGTCCCTCTCATCTAAAACTTTTAAGGCTCTCCGCTTCCCAAGGCCCGGGAGCCCGCGAGATCAAAGTTCCTCTTCATTCCAGGCGGGGCTCCAGTTTCCAGAGGAGCGGACGAGTGTGGTCTGGAATATCTTGAGCAGGTGTCTGGAGACGGGTTGTCCTGCACTGGGTGTGGAACGGCTCTCGGCCATCCCTCTCTGTCTTTTCCAGGGAGGCTGACCGGCCCTTTGCTGGTCCAGACCATCCGTGGGCAGTGTCTGGAATCTAGATGTGAGTGTAATGCCCTTCACACCCTCCTCCTCCTCCTGCTCCTGCTGCTGCTCCTGCTGCTGCTCCTGCTGCTGCTGCTCCTCCTGCTGCTGCTCCTGCTGCTGCTGATCCTGCTGCTGCTGCTCCTGCTGCTGCTGCTCCTGCTGCTGCTCCTCCTGCTGCTCCTGCTGCTGCTCCTGCTGCTGCTCCTCCTGCTGCTCCTGCTGCTGCTCCTCCTGCTGCTCCTGCTGCTGCTGCTGCTCCTGCTCCTGCTGCTGCTCCTGCTGCTGCTCCTACTGCTGCTGCTCCTGCTGCTGCTCCTGCT
>NC_092280.1:15923524-15943524 GCF_036320965.1 Panulirus ornatus
TGTTGGAGGAGGTGAGGAAGATACGAGTGTTGGAGGAGGTGAGGAAGATACGAGTGTTGGAGGAGGTGAGGAAGATACGAGTGTTGGAGGAGGTGAGGAAGATACGAGTGTTGGAGGAGGTGAGGAAGATACGAGTGTTGGAGGAGGTGAGGAAGATACGAGTGTTGGAGGAGGTGAGGAAGATACGAGTGTTGGAGGAGGTGAGGAAGATACGAGTGTTGGAGGAGGTGAGGAAGATACGAGTGTTGGAGGAGGTGAGGAAGATACGAGTGTTGGAGGAGGTGAGGAAGATACGAGTGTTGGAGGAGGTGAGGAAGATACAAGTGTTAGAGGAGGTGAGGAAGATACGAGTGTTGGAGGAGGTGAGGAAGATACGAGTGTTGGAGGAGGTGAGGAAGATACGAGTGTTGGAGGAGGTGAGGAAGATACGAGTGTTGGAGGAGGTGAGGAAGATACGAGTGTTGGAGGAGGTGAGGAAGATACGAGTGTTGGAGGAGGTGAGGAAGATACGAGTGTTGGAGGAGGTGAGGAAGATACAAGTGTTAGAGGAGGTGAGGAAGATACAAGTGTTAGAGGAGGTGAGGAAGATACGAGTGTTGGAGGAGGTGAGGAAGATACGAGTGTTGGAGGAGGTGAGGAAGATACGAGTGTTGGAGGAGGTGAGGAAGATACGAGTGTTGGAGGAGGTGAGGAAGATACGAGTGTTGGAGGAGGTGAGGAAGATACGAGTGTTGGAGGAGGTGAGGAAGATACGAGTGTTGGAGGAGGTGAGGAAGATACAAGTGTTAGAGGAGGTGAGGAAGATACGAGTGTTGGAGGAGGTGAGGAAGATACGAGTGTTGGAGGAGGTGAGGAAGATACAAGTGTTAGAGGAGGTGAGGAAGATACGAGTGTTGGAGGAGGTGAGGAAGATACGAGTGTTGGAGGAGGTGAGGAAGATACAAGTGTTAGAGGAGGTGAGGAAGATACGAGTGTTGGAGGAGGTGAGGAAGATACAAGTGTTAGAGGAGGTGAGGAAGATACAAGTGTTAGAGGAGGTGAGGAAGATACGAGTGTTGGAGGAGGTGAGGAAGATACGAGTGTTGGAGGAGGTGAGGAAGATACAAGTGTTAGAGGAGGTGAGGAAGATACAAGTGTTAGAGGAGGTGAGGAAGATACAAGTGTTAGAGGAGGTGAGGAAGATACGAGTGTTGGAGGAGGTGAGGAAGATACGAGTGTTGGAGGAGGTGAGGAAGATACGAGTGTTGGAGGAGGTGAGGAAGATACAAGTGTTAGAGGAGGTGAGGAAGATACGAGTGTTGGAGGAGGTGAGGAAGATACGAGTGTTGGAGGAGGTGAGGAAGATACGAGTGTTGGAGGAGGTGAGGAAGATACGAGTGTTGGAGGAGGTGAGGAAGATACGAGTGTTGGAGGAGGTGAGGAAGATACGAGTGTTGGAGGTGGTGAAGGGTATGGTGTTGTGTAGTGGTAAGGGAGTGTTGTTAATGGTGTCAGGTTAGGTGCTTACGTATGATGATGGTGCAGTAGTGCTGGTGGTGATTGTGGCGGTACGTGGGGGAGGAGGTGGGTGGTGGAGGGAGTTGTCGTGGTTTAAGAACAACTATATTGATGATGGGCAGGTGATGCAGGGCCTCGTAGTGCTGGCCAGCCTGCCCACGGAGAACCCTCGGTCGTAGCCCTTGACATATCGAAAGCTTTTAACAGATGTGTGGCAACGGGGTGTGGTCGCCTGGCCTCCCCTGGTCTGGCTCCCTCACCCTCCTCACCGGCCCATAGCTGTATCCGTCAGTGGATCATCGTGTACCGCTCTGGCCATACAGTGGTAGCTCGCCAGGGACCATCAGTCTCGTACGTCTCCTCACAGTGTTGTTGCCATGAAGGTCCTCGCGTCTCCCGCCAGTGCACCAGTTCGCTCCTACCGTTACGACTCCACTCTGTATTCCTCCGCATCTCGCAAAACCGCTCCAACCTCTGACCCGACCTGCGTCTGGGTCTCGTCACCTCCACCTCTATAAACTCAGATTTGGGAAAGATTTCCCCGTGGGGCTGGCGTAACTAACTTTAAATCTTCTGAGGGGGGGAAAAAAAGAGACACTATTTTCCTCTTATTTTTCGCCTGTAAAACTGATCACGACTTTCCTATCTCGTCTGATGGGTCAGTAATGCCGCCGCCCAACACAATGACCATACTCGACAACACCTGAAGGTGGTGGTCCTCCTGCGGTACGCCACAATGTACGAATAACAACAGTGTGATGAAGCTGGTGTTTCAAGTGTTTCTTTTCTGTTTCCCCTCCTCATTGTGATGAGTCATTTCGTTGATTGGTTATCCCTCGTACGGAGTACTACAAGCTCTGCTTACAATACTTACTTGATAGAGTCGAGTCCAGAGCAGTTCCTCAATACCAATTCTCTTCGTCTATCATAAAAACTTGACCCTGTGTCCATTTGCCTCGCTGGGCGTTCTCTTTCTCTCTACTGTAGATATTACTTCGGTTGCTGGCCTTGAACACGGGCTTGGTCTGCATGTGTGCCTCCACCACTGGGTAGCCCGCGTGATGCCCTGTCAGGCCAGGATGTGGTCGCTAGACACTCAGAGGTGGGGGGCGTTGTCTCGTCTGTTTCCTCCTCTTCACCGCCAAGCTTTAGAACTCTTTCCCTATTCGCATCTCTTCCAGCAGTTACCACCCACACCTTCAGAAAAAAAAAAGAAATAAGCTTTCTTCCCTGATCAGTAAACTCTCAAGATGAATCTCTCTCTCTCTCTCTCTCTCTCTCTCTCTCTCTCTCTCTCTCTCTCTCTCTCTCTCTCTCTCTCTCTCTCTCTCTCTCTCTCTGTTCTTCTTATCCTGTTATTTATGTTTGGTCAGGACGTAACACAGATGAAGACCAACGTCTGTGGGTGGACCATTTCACGTGGAGGGAGGAAGGATGGCGTGGTGATGAGGAGTGATGGATGGTGGCTGGCTGGCTGGCTGGCTGGAGATGGTGAGGGTGTGATGTTTGTCATGGTGGAGGACGATGGTGATGGAGAAGGTGACTGGAGATGGTGAGGGTGAGAGATTTGTAATGTTGGAGGACGATGGTGATGAAGGTGACTGGAGATGGTGAGGGTGAGATGTTTGTTATGGTGGAGAACGATGTTGATGGAGATGGGGTTGTAGATGGTGAGGGTGAGATGTTTGTTATGGTGGAGGGTGATGCTGATGGAGATGGGGGTTGTAGATGGTGAGGGTGTGATGTTTGTTATGGTGGAGAACGATGTTGATGGAGATGGTGAGGGTGTGATGTTTGTTATGGTGGAGAACGATGTTGATGGAGATGGTGAGGGTGTGATGTTTGTTATGGTGGAGAACGATGTTGATGGAGATGGTGAGGGTGTGATGTTTGTTATGGTGGAGGATGATGCTGATGGAGATGGTGAGGGTGTGATGTTTGTTATGGTGGAGGATGATGCTGATGGAGATGGTGGTTGTAGATGGTGAGGGTGTGATGTTTGTTATGGTGGAGAACGATGTTGATGGAGATGGTGAGAGTGTGATGTTTGTTATGGTGGAGAACGATGTTGATGGAGATGGTGAGGGTGTGATGTTTGTTATGGTGGAGGATGATGCTGATGGAGATGGTGAAGATGTGATGTTTGAGGGATGATGGTGATGGAGATAGAGATGAAGATGATCAGTGTTTGTCATGATGAGAGGTGATGATGATGAAGATAGTGATGATAATGGTGAGGACCTGTACAATTGGTTGTGATGAAGGGGCCTTGATGATAGGGGGGGGGGTGTTGGTGGTGCCTTGTGGGTGATGGTTGTGATGGAGGCTGGTGGTGATGATAGTGATGAAGGCTGGTGGTGATGATAGTGATGGTGGCTGGTGGTGATGGTTGTGATGGAGGCTGGTGGTGATAGTTGTGATGGAGGCTGGTGGTGATGGTAGTGATGGAGGCTGGTGGTGATGGTTGTGATGGAGGCTGGTGGTGATGGTTGTGATGGAGGCTGGTGGTGATGGTAGTGATGGAGGCTGGTGGTGATGGTTGTGATGGAGGCTGGTGGTGATGGTTGTGATGAAGGCTGGTGGTGATGGTAGTGATGAAGGCTGGTGGTGATGGTAGTGATGAAGGCTGGTGGTGATGGTTGTGATGGAGGCTGGTGGTGATGGTTGTGATGGAGGCTGGTGGTGATGGTTGTGATGAAGGCTGGTGGTGATGGTAGTGATAGAGGCTGGTGGTGATGGTTGTGATGGAGGCTGGTGGTGATGGTAGTGATGGAGGCTGGTGGTGATGGTTGTGATGAAGGCTGGTGGTGATGGTTGTGATGAAGGCTGGTGGTGATGGTTGTGATGGAGGCTGGTGGTGATGGTAGTGATGGAGGCTGGTGGTGATGGTTGTGATGGAGGCTGGTGGTGATGGTAGTGATGAAGGCTGGTGGTGATGGTTGTGATGGAGGCTGGTGGTGATGGTTGTGATGGAGGCTGGTGGTGATGGTTGTGATGGAGGCTGGTGGTGATGGTAGTGATGGAGGCTGGTGGTGATGGTTGTGATGGAGGCTGGTGGTGATGGTTGTGATGGAGGCTGGTGGTGATGGTTGTGATGGAGCTGGTGGTGATGGTGTATGAGGCTGGTGGTGATGGTTGTGATGGAGGCTGGTGGTGATGGTTGTGATGGAGGCTGGTGGTGATGGTAGTGATGGAGGCTGGTGGTGATGGTTGTGATGGAGGCTGGTGGTGATGGTAGTGATGGAGGCTGGTGGTGATGGTTGTGATGGAGGCTGGTGGTGATGGTGGGGATGGAGGCTGGTGGTGATGGTTGTGATGGAGGCTGGTGGTGATGGTTGTGATGGAGGCTGGTGGTGATGGTTGTGATGGAGGCTGGTGGTGATGGTTGTGATGGAGGCTGGTGGTGATGGTTGTGATGGAGGCTGGTGGTGATGGTAGTGATGGAGGCTGGTGGTGATGGTTGTGATGAAGGCTGGTGGTGATGGTTGTGATGGAGGCTGGTGGTGATGGTTGTGATGAAGGCTGGTGGTGATGGCTGGTGGTGATGGTTGTGATGAGGCTGGTGGTGATGGTTGTGATGGAGGCTGGTGGTGATGGTAGTGATGAAGGCTGGTGGTGATGGTTGTGATGGAGGCTGGTGGTGATGGTTGTGATGGAGGGCTGGTGGTGATGGTGTGATGGAGGCTGGTGGTGATGGTTGTGATGGAGGCTGGTGGTGATGGTTGTGATGGAGGCTGGTGGTGATGGTTGTGATGGAAGGCTGGTGGTGATGGTTGTGATGGAAGGCTGGTGGTGATGGTTGTGATGGAGGCTGGTGGTGATGGTTGTGATGGAGGCTGGTGGTGATGGTTGTGATGGAGGCTGGTGGTGATGGTTGTGATGGAGGCTGGTGGTGATGGTTGTGATGGAGGCTGGTGGTGATGGTTGTGATGGAGGCTGGTGGTGATGGTTGTGATGGAGGCTGGTGGTGATGGTTGTGATGGAGGCTGGTGGTGATGGTTGTGATGGAGGCTGGTGGTGATGGTTGTGATGAAGGCTGGTGGTGATGGTTGTGATGGAGGCTGGTGGTGATGGTTGTGATGGAGGCTGGTGGTGATGTTGTGATGGAGGCTGGTGGTGATGGAGGCTGGTGGTGATGGTTGTGATGGAGGCTGGTGGTGATGGTTGTGATGGAGGCTGGTGGTGATGGTTGTGATGGAGGCTGGTGGTGATGGTTGTGATGGAGGCTGGTGGTGATGGTTGTGATGAAGGCTGGTGGTGATGGTTGTGATGGAGGCTGGTGGTGATGGTTGTGATGTGGTCGAGGGAGGAGGCTTCGTGGGGACGAGATGGGTGGTAATGGGAAGTATGGTAATTATGGTGAGGGTTTGTGATTGTGAGGAACTGTGATGGTGTTTGTGCTGGTGTGATGGTGACGGTAAGGATGTTGGTAATGGTTGGTATGCATAGAGGGATGGTGATGGTGATGTTAAGGAATGGTGATGGTGATAATGATGTTTAGAGATGGGGATGATGATGTTAAGGGGTAGTGGTAATGCTGTTAAGGGAGGGTGATGGTGATGTTAAAGGATTGTAATAATGATGTTAAGGGATGGTGATGGTGATGTTAAAGGATTGTAATAATGATGTTAAGGGATGGTGATGGTGATGTTAAGGGAGGGTGATGGTGATGTGTAAGGGAGGGTGATGGTGATGTGTAAGGGAGGGTGATGGTGATGTGTAAGGGAGGGTGATGGTGATGTTAAGGGAGGGTGATGTTCGTGTGATGGTGGAGGGTGGTTGGTCACCAGCTCTCATGACCCAGATCTCTGGGGAGGAGCACTGGGCTTGGGCCACGTCTCTCTGGGGGGCGGCGGAAGTTACGACTGTGATGAGCGATTATATCTGTGGGGGCGGAGGGGGGGAAGGAGGAATGTAAAGGGGAGGGAGAGAAGGGAGAGGGAAGGGGGAGGGAGGAATGTAAAGGGGAGGGAGGGAAAGGGGGAGGCAGGTATCTCCCTCCTGGTCACGTGCCTCACCTGCAGGTGCTGGGGACGTCCGCACTTACGGGGGGGAGGTGGGGTTGAGACTGGCTGGAAGAAAATAGAGAGAGAGAGAGAGAGAGAGAGAGAGAGAGAGAGAGAGAGAGAGAGAGAGAGAGAGAGAGAGAGAGAGGAGAGAGGTCACTCAGAGCAGGAGGGAAGGTCACTCAGGTCGTGTGTCGTGACCCCTGGGTGCTGGAGGTGTAATGATCATGGTCGAGATTTATTTGTTTATGTGAGGCGTTTTGCCCCCTACTCCCACACACACCCCCACACACACACCCACACACAACCCCCACACACACCCCCACACACATTCCCACACACACCCCCACACACACACCCACACACACCCTCACACACCCCACACACACCCCCACACACCCCCACACACACCCCCACACACCCCCACACACACCCCCACACACAACCCCCACACACAACCCCCACACACAACCCCACACACCCCCCACACACACACCCCCACACACCCCCACACACACCCCCACACACACCCCCACACACACCCCCACACACACCCCCACACACATTCCCACACACACCCCCACACACACACCCACACACACACCCCCACACACCCCCACATACACCCCCACACACCCCCACACACCCCCACACACACCCCCACACACACCCCCACACACACCCCACACACACCCCCACACACCCCCACACACACCCCCACACACCCCCACACACACCCCCACACACACCCCCACACACACCCCCACACACACCCCCCACACACCCCCCCACACACACCCCCACACACACCCCCACACACACCCCCACACACACACCCCCACACACACACCCCCACACACACCCCCACACACACCCCCACACACACCCCCCACACACCCCCACACACACCCCCACACACACCCCCACACACACCCCCACACACACACCCACACACACCCCCCCACACCCCCCCCACACACCCCCACACACCCCCCCACACACCCCCCTCACACCCCCCCACACACCCCCACACACACCCCCACACACACACCCACACACACCCCCACACACCCCCCCACACACCCCCACACACACCCCCCACACACCCCCCCACACACCCCCCACACACACCCCCCACACACCCACACACACCCCACACACACCCACACACACACCCACACACACCCCCACACACACCCCCCACACACCCCCGCCTCGAGTCTGGCTTCCCTCCACCCTGGGGAGAGCCCTCCCCTCCACCATTAGCAGCCTGGAGGGGCGCTAGCAGGTAATTTGGTGTTCATCCGGCACCAAGGGGCCTCAGCCGGCGCCATCCATCAGCTTCACCTCATCCATTATGGATGACCTGTCTTGACCACCCTTCCCCCCCCCCCCCCCCCCCCCCCGCCCCACCCTCCTCCTACGCCCACACAATACTAGCTGTTAAGGTGGCCTCGTCGGAGCCTACCATACTCACCTATCACACCTGGCGGTTCTTGGGGCATTTTAAACCCTGGGTACTGGTGCTATAAGGGCGGAGGTTCCCACCCCACATAGTGTACCACCCCCTCAGTCTACGTATTATCCCCAGGACGGTGGTCCCTGGTCAACGGGGGAGGTGGGATGGGACGGTATGGGTCTTATGTGTCCGGGTGTCCGGGCCCGTGGAGGAAGCGTCCGGACTCACGGAGGGAAAAATGTCGGCTGGTGTGGAAGATGACTGGGATTTAATTGTCTGTGTCGACCGTCCTCTATTGATGAACGATATACTGTGGTTTTACCAGGGGATGATAATGGCATTAGTGATAGATACGTCGCGTATTGCATAATGTATCGTACCAATAATCATTTTCCCTTTTGAAAGACTCGACGTACGTCCTTTGTTGTGTAAGTAGAGGCCTCGGTCAGCCCTCTGGCCTGGTGTGGGAGGGAGGGATCAGGTGTAATAACGGAAGAGGAGCTTAAGTGCAGCTATTCTGGACCAACCTCCATCACATATCAGGCTCAGAATGCATGTTGGAGTGGGTGGACGGACGCAGTGTCGTGCCTCGAGGCACTAGATTTACAAGACTCTGGGTCAGCTTGTGAGGACCCTCAAGAATCATTACCCAGAAGGACATCGCGAACGTAATTTTTTTGTTTTTCATAAACTCGAGACGAATTGAGACAGACACACTCGCCGGTCCGTGTGCCATCATGATTTCACGAAAGTTGAACGTCACACGAACGTCTTGGAAGACCAGGAGGATCAGCAGACACCTAGATGTTGCTGCTCCACTCTGGGCTGAGCTACACATACTCGTAGTGGTTTGCCCTTCCTGTGAGGAGATCGGAGTGACCTTCGTCAGGAGAGTAGCCATAACACATGGAACGATTATGTGAACCTGACTATCATAAAGGTCTGTCAGTTCGTAAATGATTCCTACTGAACATGACAGGAGGTTTGTATTTTATCCTCAAGTGTCTTAATGACAAATACTCGAAAGGGGTCTTCTTAGTTTTGTGTAATGTTTAGGCCAGACCACCTCCCTCGGACCTTGGGTCTGTGTGGTCTGTGTATGTGTGTGGCTTTCAACTTTGTCTTTCGTCAGTCGTTCATGTGGTATGTAACATGTTATTTGGTTCAGTGACTAAGGCTCCGTCCATTCTACCTTTGGTGTTGAGTGGCCTCTTCTGCGTTGCCACCCCCAAGGTTGGGCAGGAGTGCATAATACATTCGTTGTTCTTGTGGTAATATCGGTCAGATCCGTACCTCTCATCCCTTGAGAACGACGGCAAATCTCTTGTATGTTGGCCTGCCCTTTGGATCTCATCCTCAAGGGTCAGGCCAAAGATGAGGTCATTATTATACCCAAGGGCCTTGCTGGTGTGGCCAAGGGGGGATGACAGTATCTGGCCCTCAGCATCATGCACGTACACCAGCCAGACTCCAGACCCAAGCCAGGCACTACCATAAACATATCAGCGACCAGACCCCAGACATTGGAGGTCTTATCCTTGTTGTTGATAAATATCCGTTGATGAGTAGGAAGGGAGGAAGCAAAATGGATCCAAGTAAAGATTGGTCTACGTCAGCGGTATGTGATGTCACCATGTCACCATGGCTGTTTAATCTGTATATTGATGGGGTGATGATGAGGGAGGTAAATACGTGGGTATTGGATAAAGTGAAGGGTCTGCGGTGATTTGGGTGCCTAGGATGTGAGTCACTCGCTGCAAGCAGATGACACGGCTCTGGTGACACACTCAAACGAGAAACTGTAGAAGCTGGTGTCAGAGTTTGGGACATTGTGTGGAAGCTCACTGAGAGTTAATGTGAATATGGTTAAGAAGATGAGGCTTAGTGGAGGGTAAGACAAGTTGGTTTATGCGAGTTTAAGTGGAGAAAACCATAGTAAGGGTGAAAGGGCAAGTGTCATGGGTATGTTGAAGAGTGAGTGGAAGCAGAGACCACTAACAGTGAGGGTTGAAATGAACAAGTTTGATGGTATAGTTGTCCCGACGGTGTTGTATGGGCTTGAGTCTTGGGCCCTATATAGAGAACGTAAGGGAGTGGATTTGTGAGAAATGAAATGCTGGAGGACGGTATGTGATCGTGTAAGGACATGATAACGTAAGAGATGGTCGGCAGTAAACTCGGACTTGGGCAGGATATCTCTGTGGGTTTGACGAATTCTGCTTGAGTTTAATGCCTCTAAGACCCCCCTCCTCTCTCTCTCTCTCTCTCTCTCTCTCTCTCTCTCTCTCTCTCTCTCTCTCTCTCTCTCTCTCTCTCTCTCTCCTCTCTCTCTCGAGAATTCACAACTTTCCTCTCTGCTTTGACGGTTCTATAATTCCACCTTTTGACAGGTTTTTCACTTCTTTCAAAATTCATGGATACTTTCCTCTTGTCTCTTCATTTTCCCCTTCATGGATCTCTCAGTGAGGACTTATGTTCATGACCGAAGCCTTCAACGTAAAAAAAAAGGCAGAGTATGATTGAGAGAGCTGAGCAGAGTGTGCTGTAATGGTCTGGATATACGAAGAGGAAGATTGGAAAGAGACGAAGAGGTTACACGTGTCAGAAGTGGAGGGAGAAAGGGGGAGGAGGAGACTAAGAAGGAGATGGATAGGTGGAGTGACAGAGGCTTTGAGGTATCGGGGCCTGAACATGCAGGAGAGTGAGAGGTGAGAGGCGTGCTTGGGTAAGAGAAAATGAGAGCGATGTGATATACAGGGGGCGACCTGCTTTTAGTGTGATGAACCAGAGTTTCAATGTTCCATGATAGCTAGAGTGTGGGTGCGAGATATGAGGCGAACACATATTATTATTATTATTATTATTATTAGTATTAGTAGTAGTAGTAGTAGTAGTAGTATTAGTATTAGTATTATTGTTGTTGTTGTCGTTTTTATTATTGTTGTTATTGTCGAAGTGTATGTTGACGGACAGCAGCTTAGGTCCGTGTCCGTGCGTTCGTAAGTACGTAGCTGTATGATCCCCAGACTGTGGTGTGTGGTCAGTAATATTGCTCTCCCATCTCTGTTGACTTACATGACTGGTGTCAGTCACTGACTGTGTTGACTTACATGACTGGTGTCAGTCACTGACTGTGTTGACTTATATGACTGGTGTCAGTCACCAGCTGTCAGCCTCTGCCACAAGATGGAGCCATTTCATGAATGTGTACAGTGTTCATGTGTACGTTCCAGATGGCAGTGTACTGTTCCAGATAAAGTCTGGTGAATTATCTTCTCGGACTATGTAGGAGTCCACGTTGAAGTATATATGTATACTTTCCTAATTTTTTTTTTATGTATAATTTGGATTGTGGTACAATGACCATATCCTATCGATAGCCATGACGGTCATGTACCGTGTGTCACACTCGGGTCATCACTGCCATTATGAACGAATGATTTACGTGAGTTACAGACTATGATCAAGTGTGTCCAGCTCACTGTATGAAGGTGTGAAGATAATGATTCCCTCGAGGTCCACTCGCTCGCTCGCTCGTCCTCTCCTCAGTACAGCACGTTGTGGCAGTCCAGTAGGGTCGGTCTGGGTTGAGTGCGGGTCAAACACCATCCCCGGATGAGGGAAGGGCGAATTAACGTCCTCCTCTCCAGCCTCATCGTTCCTGGCCCTCACGGTAGTACCACGGTTCCTGTCTTCCTCCTCCTCCTCCTCCTCCTGCCACCTCCTTCCTCACTTGGACCACAGCCGAGGGAGGCGAGTGCGTCTGGCGCGAAGCCATTTCTCGAGTGTATGAATTTTCAGTCGGAAATTTTCATGGGTCCCCTCAGCCACTTGTTCGAGGAGTGATGGGACAGTGGTTCGAAGGGTCAGGGGATAATGACTCGGGAGGTCGAAGCGAGTAGAATTTGGGAGGTTAAGAGGACAATGGTTGTCAGCTGTCACGACACTTGACTGGCCACAACCGGGGGAAACTGGCGGGAAAGTGACTGGCGCCGAGCACTGTGGCCCACAGATCGACCCTAGCTACCACCTCCGCCTGCCACACCGGCTGTAGTAAAGTCGTAGCCTCGCCAGCGGACACGCATCCTCACCTTATATACACACCAGGAGAAAACTCATGATCTTTCCTCAAGATCATCCATTCCAAACGGCTCCGTAGTGACGCAGGAACGTATGGCCTGCTTCGTGATGCAGGAAGATAGGAAAGATGTCATTGGGTATACGAGTACATGTTGACACTCGCCGCATGCTTAGTGTGGTGTGTTGTGAAGCAGGACTTGACCACGGCTGGGATGGCTGAGTCTCGACTCCCTCCTGTTCCTGGGTATTCGTTGGACGGGAATCTGTCCTCACAATCTCTTATGTAAAGACTCACACTACTGGTTAGGTTGGGTCGTGGCTTCGTCGAGTTTAACACGAACATGACCGTTTAGTCTATTGACTTTTATCGTTTGATACACTTGGCACGTCGACTATTACGTCTTTGGTGGTATATCTTAACACGGTATGACGTCGGGGTCAGTGTAGAAGTCACCCCGAGAATGATGGTCGAGTAACTTGTAGTCATCATTAAGTTAGGTTGGTGAGTGACGTGGGAGGAGTACTGGTGGGTGAGGACGTCCCCACGACCGGCAGGAGTGTGTGCCAGGTTACCCAAGCCAGCGTCACACGAACTGGCCATTGTTATCCGTCTTCTGAGACGCTCGTGGTGGAGGGGCGTGTGTGTGTGTGTGTGTGTGTGTGTGTGTGTGTGTGTGTGTGTGTGTGTGTGTGTAGGGGTGGGTGGGAGGAAGAAGAGCGAGGCGTCCCGGTGGCTGGAGGGTTGAGAGTACACCGCTCAAGATCCTCATTATGACCTGCCTGTAGGACAGGAGGCTGGAGTTGCTGACCATGATGTAGGTGCGTACGTCGCCCGCTGTACACGTCGCAAGGCCTCGTCCAGTACACGCGTAGTTACCCCTCTTGAGCGACCCTGGGGGTATGATGACCCGGCTCTCGACCTCAGGGGTCAACAATGGGGAAGCCATCATGCTATAGGGGTCATGCCGTTGTGACCAGGAGGTTAACGCCACGCCTTACTTGGTTTACTGAGAAAAGATAAGAAGAGACGACACGTGTGAGGCATCGTGAGGCGAAACGTGTGAGGCATCGTAGGGCGACACGTATGAGGCATCGTGAGGCCACACTTGTGAGGCATCGTAGGGCGACACGTGTGAGGCATCGTGAGGCCACACGTGTGAGGCATCGTGAGGCCACACGTGTGAGGCATCGTGAGGCCACACGTGTGAGGCATCGTGAGGCCACACGTGTGAGGCATCGTGAGGCCACACGTGTGAGGCATCGTGAGGCCACACGTGTGAGGCATCGTGAGGCCACACGTGTGAAGCATCGTGAGGCCACACGTGTGAGGCATTGTGGGGCGCCACGTGTGAGGCATCGTGGGGCGACACATGGCCGGCTCCCACACTGCCAAGAAAGGTCAAAGTCCTCTCCAGTACGTGTTCACAACAACGGAAGAGAGGCATCGAGCCTCCACACACACACACACACACACACACACACACACACACACACACACACACTGCCAAGAAAGGTCAAAGTCCTCTCCAGTACCTGTTCACAACAGCGGAAGACAGGGATGACCCAGCCTACACACACACACACACACACACACACACACACACACCACGTACCTCACATTCCTAGGAGCTGTGGGTGGAGGGGTGGCAGAAATGGTTCATCCTGTAGGGTGGGTCGGGAGGAGAAGGGGTTCACCCTACTAGATCTAGGTTTCGGATTAAGTTTCACCAGAGGAACATTGGCTCCCAGTGAACAATATTTTATGATATTTTGGTGTCGTAGGGGAGAGAGAGAGAGAGAGAGAGAGAGAGAGAGAGAGAGAGAGAGAGAGAGAGAGAGAGAGAGGTATATCATCTCCCTCGTCTCCTGCGTCGGAATGGCCTGTTTACAGAGTTGTAAGTCACACTAACTACTTGGGAATCTTGGACACAGGACCAGCGACCCCTGCCTGGGACGGAGGAGGAGGAGGGGCGTGTCCCCCTGCCTGGGACGGAGGAGAGGCGTGTCCCCCTGCCTGGGACGGAGGAGGAGGAGGGGCGTGTCCCCCTGCCTGGGACGGAGGAGGAGAGGCGTGTCCCCCTGCCTGGGACGGAGGAGGAGAGGCGTGTCTGTCCCCCTCGCTACTGTAAGGCCCGTGGCCGCGTGCCAGACACAATCAATTCCACAGCCAAAATTCGTATAAGATGTCTAGTTCCCTGACTCCACTACGTGACGACGGATCGTCATGGGAAGAGGCCATGACCTCTTGTTGTGCTAACGGATCCCGAGCTTAAGCTTATATATCTGGACACACACACACATACACACACACACACACACACACACACACACACACACACACCCGTCCGTCGTTTCCCGACCCCGCGAGGTTGCGTAAGGAACAGAGGAAAGTACTGCCTCTCATTAGCTCACATCCGCTCTATTGCTGTGATATATAATGCCTCCTACCCACAGCAAGGCCCCCACCGACCATCCCTTTGTTTCATAAGCCCTAGCTCAGTCCATTAACAGCACGTTATTGCCCCTCCCCGTATACCACATCTCACCAATTCGCTCTATCCCATCCACGCGTCTCACCCTCCTGAATATTCGTATCTGACTTGGTTCCTTCCCCCGGTAGTCTCCTGGTGTGTTGTGTAACACTGCACTCGAGTAC
Source organism: Panulirus ornatus (assembly GCF_036320965.1). Lineage (NCBI taxonomy): Eukaryota > Metazoa > Arthropoda > Malacostraca > Decapoda > Palinuridae > Panulirus > Panulirus ornatus. The sequence continues at coordinate 15,938,223 of NC_092280.1, forward strand.
TGAATGAGCCACGCCTGGTGTTGCGCACGTCCCTGCCCTCCCGCTCTGTGGCACACACACACACACACACACACACACACTTGCTCACTCTCTACTTCACTTTATAATGCCACGCCCTCCCTCTATCCCGCCTTCTCCCCCTGTGGCTGCCTCGTCTCAGGCGACCTTCCTGAGATGACTCCACTGTGGTATATACACCTCTCACATCCTCACCCGCCCATCACTCGCCTCACTCTGAAGCCACTGCATAGTGGTAGGCAGTTCCTCCTCCCCACAGTTTTGTAGTGTGGGTGTAGCAACTCCTTCCCACAGTTTGTAGTGTGGGTCCTTTATACCATCACAAGGCTGATATCAGCAACTCCCACAGAGGCCCAGCGTGTTGCCCCGCCACTGACGCTCCTCCATCGTCCCGTCAGATGTGCACCCTACCATCCCTCCCTCCTCTCCAGGCCATCACCGTGCAGCCAGACCTCATCCCTCACCATCTTGTTTAACTCTCTCTCTCCCTCCCTCTCTCTCTCTCTCTCTCTCTCTCTCTCTCTCTCTCTCTCTCTCTCTCTCTCTCTCTCTCTCTCTCACTGCAGTTTTGACATTTGTTTGACCGACGAGGAGACTGTTGGCCGCTGACGTCACCATCAGCTACCACGAGCTTCTAGTGTGGAAGAATGAGACACAAGTCGTATGGACTGGTGATGGGAGAGGCGGGCATTGAGGGAGGCGGGGACAGGCGGGCATACGCGTGGAGGAGTTCAGCCTGACAGGACAGCGTGCTGGGACAACGTGTCGGGACAGCGTGCTGGGACAACGTGTCGGGACAGCGTGCCGGGACAGCGTGCCGGGACAACGTGTCGGGACAGTGTACCGGGACAGCGTACCGGGAAACTTGAGTGGATGGCGACACGTTGAGTGGTGGAGGTTAGAGGTGTGTGAAGAGGAGAGGGGCCAGGGGTGACACGCGTGGTAGCGGGAGGCAGGTGCACGAGGTCATCTTGCGTGGAAAGACACACGTGCTGTGGTGGAAGGCTGGTGCAGGAGGAGCCAGACGAGCGACGAGACAGGTGTGGGAAGAGAGACAGATGAAAGGAGAGAGGCACGGGAGGAGTGAGAGGAAACAGACATACGATGGCCAGGCGGAGGCAGGAGGACATACATGTGGGTGGAGGAAGTTGGCGAGGAGGCAGGTGCGTGAGCAGGGCGCTTCCAACTGGAGACATGTGAGGGAGGAACACCTGTACGGAGAAGAGGGTCAGGGTTAAACTTCCCTGAGCATATGTGTATTTTGCAGACACACACACACACACACACACACACACACACACACACACACACACACACACCAGGTGTCGGTAGAACTGAGGGGAAATATCTTGTCAGCTTGTTATACTGGCGACACAAATGCCGGCTGGAGTCAGTCTTGGCTCTGAGTTGTGTGTACACTTGTCTGCTGCTGTACATGTCGACCGCCCGACACAGCCAGCCCAAGGTGCACCCCTCACTCAGGCGGCGGCGCGGGCGCCCGAGGTTCGTGTGACATAAATACATGATGCATCATGTCACCCGGGCACTTGAGGGCAGCTGGACGTGTGAGGGGGCGCACGTCACATCACCTTCAACTTGGGCTAGAATGATAGATACATTTTTGCATTGATCTTGATAGCTGATGCCTCATGCTTCAACCCAGGATGTGTTGGATGGAGATGTCCCACGATGGTGGTGTCGTCTCCTCCTCCCCGGTCACGTGTGTCCCTGAAGAACACGAGCTCCCATAGAGTCAGTGGGACTATGGTTTAGCCAGAGAATGTCGCTTCTCGTGCCCGACTGACTTTCCTGAGCCCGCATAGCACTATCTGCTTGCCTGTGACTGGCAGGGGAGAGGGAGTTGATCGATGCAGGTTGGCGTGTTTTCCCTCATGGTTTATTTTCCTCCATCTGTTTACGAAGGGACGACCCAGTGCACTTAACGCTGACACCCTCCCGGCCAGCACAGTGTTATACACACGTACATACACACACGTGTAGACATTCCTCAAACGTGCCTTCGTGTGCGTGGGCAGTAAGTTGCTTGGGTAGATACCATGTACATATATACGACGTAGATTCACCTCAGGGTGGAATGTGGCGAGTCATACTAGACGGTCCACAGGAATGGAACTAGGATGGTACCAGAAATGGGTGGAATGAATACCGAGTGCTGAGGGAAGCCTTCGACCTACCCACACTGGAAGAAGGAAGGGTAAGTGGAGACATGGTACCCACTTAGGTACTCCCAGAGGGGCCCGGCCACGGCGATAATAAAGTAAGGATCGCGTGACCGAGGTGATATATAAACGAGACAAGAGTTCACAGGGACGTGAAGATGTGCGACCTAAGCGCCAGAGTTGGGGCAGACGTGGACCCAACTGGGCCAAGAGGAAGGACATGCCAAGAACAATCAAGATCTTCAAAAGACTGGAAGATATACAGACGTGAAGTTAAGTGGTGTGACCCCCCACCCACCCCACACCGGTCTGAGGCTCCTCCCTCCCTGAATGCATCAGAGAAATAAAAATGCACAAGAAGCGGGTGGTGGAGGTGGCAAGAGGCGTGGGAGAAGCCTCAGGTAACTGGCATGTCATTAAACAGTATAAAGACCAGGTCAGCAGGTGTGTGGCTGGTGGGTGTAGAGGCGCTACATAACATAGTGTTGTGTCAGCATTATGTGTTGTGATCATCATTCTCTCTACGCTGTGCAATCTTGTGTTACGACAACAGTTTCGTGTTGGCTCCCTATATCGGGCAAGTGTAGATGCTGTGTTGACACTACAGTGGGACACGAACCAGTTCATTTCTTGCTGTAACGTGACGTGCAGTGACGCCAGTATGTAATATAACGTGACGTGCAGTGACACCAGTATGTAACATAACGTGACGTGCAGTGACACCAGTATGTAACATCACATGACGTACAGTGACACCAGTATGTAATATAACGTGACGTACAGTGACACCAGTATGTAACTTAACGTGACGTACAGTGACACCAGTATGTAGCTTAACGTGACGTACAGTGACACCAGTATGTGACATAACGTGACATGCAGTGACACCAGTATGTAGCATAATGTGACGTGCAATGACACCAGTATGTAACATAACGTGACGTGCAGTGACACCAGTATGTAACCTAACGTGACGTGCAGTGACACCGGTATGTAATATAACGTGACGTACAGTGACACCAGTATGTAACATAACGTGACGTACAGTGACACCAGTATGTATCCTAACGTGACGTGCAGTGACACCAGTATGTAACATTGAGTAGAGAGGTTGTCACCGTTCACTCTCTGCCACCGCACAGTATATACGAACTATAGTGTTCATCCCGCGTGTTAGAACTGTTATCCATATATTACATGTTGATATGTAGTAGCTTCTCCTCGTACGTGTGGTTCTTGCCATGGCAGTGGTAGGGTGTGCACGAGACAGGAGGCTGGTTCGAGATTAGGTAGTAGACTGTAGACAGCAGCCACCCAGGGTGGTACTATCGTCCTGAGTGGGGAGCGTTACAGTGGTGGCCGCAACCTTCTTACACTCTCCATGTCTGGATTGCTGGTCTTACTTTCTGTCTCATCATATGGGACTACCGAGCTAGTCCTGCCTTCTTCTTCTCACATGCACCATACACTTACTCAAACCATGCTCATCATTATTTCTTTTTTCACTGAAGTACTCTTGCCAGTCCCTGTCCACACACAAATATTTATAAGTATCATCATGACAGAGTCTATCAAATCTGTGGCCCCGAGTCCCCGACTCTACCGCTAAGAGGGAGGGCTCTGGCAGTAGTGGTACCGTCGCCTCCACGACCTCCCCCTCTCTGTTAGACCTGCCTCATTTTCTGTTCACTATACCAACATGTGTAGTCTGTCTGGTAACTTCTCCTCAGTTGAACACCATCTGTCTTGTGCCTCTCCTAATATCTTACTTCTCCCTAGACCCATTTCTCGTATGATGTTCTCACTCGTCCCTTTTTCTTATCCAACTATAATCTCTCACGATTCTGGTTCAAAGGTGGTGTTTGTGCTAATTCCAACGACGCACCTGTTGCACGCCTCAGGGACCTTGAGTCACCAAACTCTGATGTTATGTGGCTCAAGGTCTGTCTTCCAACTACCACACTTTTCCGCTATCTCGCCCATTGCTCTCTAATTCTAGAAGTTTTATTGCTTTTATCGACTATCTAAACTCCTGCCATGAAACTGTGGCATCCTCTCAGCCACAAGCCGAGATCCTCTTCCTCGGGGATCCCACCTTTCACCATAGGGGATGGTTGAATTCCTCCCATACGGATGATGGAGGAGGGGAGACATTGAAGCTCTTACGTTCTCCATTGTCACGGATCTAGACCAAATAATTTCCCACCTTACCCACCTTCCTGACTCTCCTAATATTCTGGATATGTTTTTCATCTCTGATCCTTCGCGCTGTAACTACACAACCTAGCCCCCAGTTGGTTCATCTGATCACACACTCATAGATTTATCTATTTTAACGGTACCTCCCCCTCCAGCAGTCCCTTCTAAACATGAATATTGGCACCTTACCATACCTGACTGGAATAACATTAGAAAATTCTTTTCTGACTTTCCTTGGATAGATTACTGGCTCTTATGTGGTGATGCTCTTGCTCTCCACCAGACGCATAGCAGAGGTTATACTCGCGGGAACGGAAACATGTATCCACTCCTCCTCCAAGACGACCCCTTCTTGCCACCTATGGTTCAACCGTTCCTGTTCTGAGGCCATCAGTTTAGGGTTTAGGCATATCTGGCTTGGAAAAACGCTCTCTCCTCTGACCCCTATTCAGCTTTTAGCACTGACCATAATCGTTGCAAGCACGTTATCCGTGAGCCAAAACGTTTCTTTATCTAATGGAAGTGCGATAACCTCTCCTCGCCATCCACTGGTTAATTTCTGTTTAGAAAACCAGAACTTCTCCTTCTTGGAAGCGTTGGTACATCCCATCCAAAGAATGGAGACTGGTCTAATCCCTCGAACTATCTATCCTGTTGCTTTGACATCTATAATTTCCAAAGTCTTTGAATCCCTCCTCGACGCTCATGTCCTCAGATGTCTTAAATCTCAGTCTTCTCTCTGGCCGCCAGTATGGCTTCTGTAAGGCGAGAACCACTGGTGATATGAGAGTCTTGTGAAGTTGCCCTTGACATATCCCAGTCTTTTGACAGGGTGTGGCATCGGGGTCTCATCTTTAAGTTCCCCTCTTTTTGCTTCCCTCCCTCACTTTGCTCCCTCATATCTA
>NC_092280.1:15948524-15983524 GCF_036320965.1 Panulirus ornatus
TGAGCTGCCAGCTGGAGGATGACACGTCTGGCAGCGGGGGACGGTAGCACGGGCAGCGGGGGACGGTAGGACGGGCAGTGGGGGACGGTAGGATGGGCAGAGGGGGACGGTAGGCCGGGCAGTGGGGGACGGTAGGACGGGCAGAGGGGGACGGTAGGCCGGGCAGTGGGGGACGGTAGGACGGGCAGTGGGAGACGGTAGGACGGGCAGTGGGGGACGGTAGGACGGGCAGTGGGGGACGGTAGGACGGGCAGTGGGGGACGGTAGGATGGGCAGTGGGGGACGGGAGGACGGGCAGTGGGGGACGGTAGGACGGGCAGCGGGGGACGGTAGGACGGGCAGTGGGGGACGGTAGGATGGGTAGTGGGGGACGGTAGGACGGGTAGTGGGGGACGGTAGGACGGGCAGCGGGGGACGGTAGGGCGGGCTGTGGGGGACGGTAGGATGGGTAGTGGGGGACGGTAGGACGGGCAGCGGGGGACGGTAGGATGGGTAGTGGGGGACGGTAGGACGGGTAGTGGGGGACGGTAGGCCGGGCAGTGGGGGACGGTAGGACGGGCAGCGGGGGACGGTAGGATGGGTAGTGGGGGACGGTAGGACGGGTAGTGGGGGACGGTAGGACGGGCAGCGGGGGACTTTAGGACGGGCAGCGGGAGAGGAGGAGGAGGGAGGCTGGAGGAGGAGGAGGAGGGAGGAAAGGACAGGTAGCAGCAGGAGTGAGAGGAAGTACTGCCAAGTGCGAGAGGAAAACAGTGTTGTTGGTTAATGGAGGAATTGAAAAGGTGGAGAAGGTGTTAGGGGAGAAGTGAAGGGGCGAGGAGGGGAAGCCGTAAAAGACCAAGAAATGGGAAGGGGAGATGGCAGAGGAGAGGGGAAAAAGGGCGAGAGCGAAGGAGAGGTAGAGAGTGAGGGAGAGGGGAGATGAAAGGCCAGGGAAAGGCAGCCATGCTTTGATCATAGCCCCCGCCACCTGACGCTGGCTGTGGCAGGACGTAGCCCCCGCCACCTGACGCTGGCTGTGGCGGGACGTAGCCCCCGCCACCTGACGCTGGCTGTGGCGGGACGTAGCCCCCGCCACCTGACGCTGGCTGTGGCGGGACGTCGCCCCCGCCACCTGACGCTGGCTGTGGCAGGACGTCGCCCCCGCCACCTGACGCTGGCTGTGGCGGGACGTAGCCCCCGCCACCTGACGCTGGCTGTGGCAGGACGTAGTCAGCACTCCCCGCTGACGACAGTGTCAGCGGGTAGTAGGGAGGTGGTTCCAGCAAGCCAGCTGGCCGGCCCAGGAACCACCTGGTTGTCGTCGACGGTATATGTGTGTGTGTGTGGGTGTGGATTTGGGTGTGTGTGAATGTGTGTGTGTGTGTGTGTGTGTGTGTGTGTGTGTGTGTGTGTGTGTGTGTGTGTTACAGAGGGAGAGTTGTCCACGCGTGTTGTCCCGTCTCTTCCACTTTTATGTATATTTACCACGTCTTAATTTCATGTATATACACTCATGTACATGTTTATATATACACAAATGTATACGAAGCTCAGCTTACGCCAAGTACACCATTCATCGACCAACGGCAAAAGGGGAGGATGAACAGCTAGATTGTCTGTGAGCCAGCCGCCCTCTCCCCGACTCGAATTCTGGCACGATGAAGACGGGGCGGGTGGTTGAACGGTGACCCTTGCTGTACGGATGCCTCGTATGTGTGTGTGTGTGTGTGAGAGAGAGAGAGAGAGAGAGAGAGAGAGAGAGAGAGAGAGAGAGAGAGAGAGAGAGAGAGAGCCACAGTCTTCTGCAGCTGAACGTAGGAGAGAGAGAGAGAGCGGCACAGTCTTCTGCAGAGCTGCACGCAGGAGAGCGGTGCACCGTGTGTCATGAGCCCGGATGCCACAATGCAGAGGAGGAGGAGGAGGAGGAGGAGACACGAGGGAACCACTTAAGTTATTGGTGTCCGTCCATTGAGGAGGGTCAGCTGTGTTGGCCATCAGCATGATGGGGTGGTCGTACCTGCAGCAGCAGCAGACCTGACCGAGGCTTGGTTACTCGCTCTCAAAGGGAGTCATCACCGGTGATCAACATGTGTGAAAGATTCCTCCTGAAATGGTCGAGAAAGTCGAGGAAGGCTTTTACAATCTCTCTGTGGCCCGGCCTGGCCTTGGCCAGGTATTTAAGACGAAGCGAGAATCAAAAATGCGTATCCTTCTGTTCCACCTTCCACCCTTAAAATGTAACAGTGGCGTTGTAAATGGTTCTGATAACAGGGGGGGGGGGGGGGGCAAAATGAAAATGACCCACAGGGGAAATAGGAAAACGGTGTGTGTGTGTGTGTGTGTGTGTGTGTGTCCCTCCCCCACCACAGGTTAGGTTTCCCACAAGAACGGCACTACCGAGCGACCTGTCCATGTTTGTCTGTGTCTTAGCACAGGTGACTCTCCTGTCTATGTTGTAGGACAGGTGACTCTCCTGTCTATGTTGTAGTACAGGTGACTCTCCTGTCTATGTTGTAGTACAGGTGACTCTCCTGTCTATGTTACAGTACAGGTGACTCTCCTGTCAGTCTATGTTACAGCACAGGTGACTCTCCTGTCTATGCTACAGTACAGGTGACTCTCCTGTCAGTCTGTGTCACAGCACAGGTGACTCTCCTATTCTTTTGGATAGGTGGCACGAGTTCGTCTGTGGCACTAGTTCATCTGTGGGGTTCCTTTATGACCCTGGTTCCTTGTGACCCTGGTTCCTTGTGACACTAGTTCTTGTCTCAAAGTGAACACACACACACACACACACACACACACACACACACACACACAGCAGCCTGCGTGACTGTATGGAGGGAGGCGGGAGGGAGGGAGGGCGCTGGGAAGGCCATACTGTACGAGCAAAATGATCGCATCTGATTTCAAGCTGCTACACGCCATTGGCTCCTAACGAGGCTGTTTGTGATGGTGGCAGACTACAGCGGAGCATGGAGGAGAGTGGGAGGACCTGGGAGGACATACAAGTGGTTTGCGTACAGGAGGAAGACCTGGGAGACATACAGGTGTTTATTGTATCCAGGAGGGAGACCTGGGAGACATATCGTGTTCGCTGAGGAGGTGGTGGTCATGTGTCTGTCTGTCTGTCAGTCTGGGGTTTGAAGCCAACTGTGTCTCAAGTCAATATTAAATGTGTCGTTGTTCAAGACTTCACTCGTGGGTGGATACAGCGGCGTCCCTGTAACACTTGTACCCACTGCTGTACCCTGTCTATTGAGGTAGGTTGGAAGGCCTTACATGGTCATACACCACTTGGCGTGGACGTGTATCTCGTGTAAACATATCGTGCCGTCTGCGAAGACTATGAAGAGAAAAAGATTTTGTTCTGTATACCTTCCGTATTTAGTGTATGGTGACGTGGCTACTGTATAACTTCCGTATACAGTGTATAGTGACGTGGCTACTGTATAACTTCCGTATACAGTGTATAGTGACGTGTCTACTGTATAACTTCAGTATACAGTGTATAGTGACGTGGCTACTGTATAACTTCCGTATACAGTGTATAGTGACGTGTCTACTGTATAACTTCAGTATACAGTGTATAGTGACGTGTCTACTGTATAACTTCAGTATACAGTGTATAGTGACGTGGCTACTGTATAACTTCCGTATACAGTGTATAGTGACGTGGCTACTGTATAACTTCCGTATACAGTGTATAGTGACGTGGCTACTGTATAACTTCCGTATACAGTGTATAGTGACGTGGCTACTGTATAACTTCCGTATTTAGTGTATGGTGACGTGGCTACTGTATAACTTCCGTATACAGTGTATAGTGACGTGGCTACTGTATAACTTCCGTATACAGTGTATAGTGACGTGGCTACTGTATAACTTCCGTATACAGTGTATAGTGACGTGTCTACTGTATAACTTCAGTATACAGTGTATAGTGACGTGGCTACTGTATAACTTCCGTATACAGTGTATAGTGACGTGTCTACTGTATAACTTCAGTATACAGTGTATAGTGACGTGGCTACTGTATCACTTAAGTATACAGTGTATAGTGACGTGGCTACTATATAACTTCCGTATACAGTGTATAGTGACGTGGCTACTGTATAACTTCCGTATACAGTGTATAGTGACGTGGGTACTGTATAACTTCAGTATACAGTGCATAGTGACGTGGCTACTGTATACAGTTGTATATCGACGTACCTACTGTATACAGCTTATAGCGACATGCCTACTGTATATAGTTGTATACCGACGTGCCTACTGTATATCGGTGTGAATCGACACACCTAATATATACAGTTGTATAACGATATACCTACTGTATATAGTTGTATGTCGACATTCCTACTTTATACAACATTATACAGTAAGTGTAAGTAGGTTGATAGTGTATAGCCTTGATGGTTGCTGTATTATTTTTTATTTTTTTTATTATACTTTGTCGCTGTCTCCCGCGTTTGCGAGGTAGCGCAAGGAAACAGACGAAAGAAATGGCCCCCCCCATACACATGTATATACATACGTCCACACACGCAAATATACATACCTACACAGCCTTCCATGGTTTACCCCAGACGCTTCACATGCCTTAATTCAATCCACTGACAGCACGTCAACCCCGGTATACCACATCGCTCCAATTCACTCTATTCCTTGCCCTCCTTTCACCCTCCTGCATGTTCAGGCCCCGATCCCACAAAATCTTTTTCACTCCATCTTTCCACCTCCAATTTGGTCTCCCTCTTCTCCTCGTTCCCTCCACCTCCGACACATATATCCTCTTGGTCAATCTTTCCTCACTCATTCTCTCCATGTGCCCAAACCACTTCAAAACACCCTCTTCTGCTCTCTCAACCACGCTCTTTTTATTTCCACACATCTCTCTTACCCTTACGTTACTCACTCGATCAAACCACCTCACACCACACATTGTCCTCAAACATCTCATTTCCAGCACATCCATCCTCCTGCGCACAACTCTATCCATAGCCCACGCCTCGCAACCATACAACATTGTTGGAACCACTATTCCTTCAAACATACCCATTTTTGCTTTCCGAGATAATGTTCTCGACTTCCACACATTCTTCAAGGCCCCCAGAATTTTCGCCCCCTCCCCCACCCTATGATCCACTTCCGCTTCCATGGTTCCATCCGCTGCCAGATCCACTCCCAGATATCTAAAACACTTCACTTCCTCCAGTTTTTCTCCATTCAAACTCACCTCCCAATTGACTTGACCCTCAACCCTACTGTACCTAATAACCTTGCTCTTATTCACATTTACTCTTAACTTTCTTCTTCCACACACTTTACCAAACTCAGTCACCAGCTTCTGCAGTTTCTCACATGAATCAGCCACCAGCGCTGTATCATCAGCGAACAACAACTGACTCACTTCCCAAGCTCTCTCATCCCCAACAGACTTCATACTTGCCCCTCTTTCCAAAACTCTTGCATTTACCTCCCTAACAACCCCATCCATAAACAGATTAAACAACCATGGAGACATCACACACCCTTGCCGCAAACCTACATTCACTGAGAACCAATCACTTTCCTCTCTTCCTACACGTACACATGCCTTACATCCTCGATAAAAACTTTTCACTGCTTCTAACAACTTTCCTCCCACACCATATATTCTTAATACCTTCCACAGAGCATCTCTATCAGCTCTATCATATGCCTTCAGATCCATATCATTACGAATTCTATACTAAACCAGTGCTTTTGGTCTTGTCATAAATGTATTTAAGGTAATTAATTTATCACCTGCCACACGTATACTTTTCCAAGGTGTCGGGGGCTGATCTCTATCCCCGCAACTCGGTCAAGAGGACCAGCTGCTGCTCCCTTCTTTCCCTTACTGCTCGTATCGTGCGTCCGGCAGCGTGCGACGCCCCGTAACGGCTTGCTATCCAGCCCCGAATTTCTACCTTAAATTTCTTCTGCTACATTATACGGCTCATTATGTATCGAGGATTCATATGAATGAGGAAAATTCAACATTTTTTTCCCCCCGCTTTTTCTTTACCGTAGAGGAAGAAGAGAATATGAATGGCTGAAACAGATGAGAGGGTGAGGGAGGAGGGAGGCGGGCCGCTGGGCAGGCCGGTGGTAACCCATTAGTGCCGGCAGCCACTACCTCCCCAGACCATCATCTGGATGTTCTGTGTTTTCGTTGATGGTCCGAAAGTTATCCTATTTGTATGTCTTAAGATGACGCCTGAAGGTCCCATCCATTATGGCGTGAGTAGCTAGGATGTTTTATGAAGGGGGTTTGGGTAGAGAGAGAGAGAGAGAGAGAGAGAGAGAGAGAGAGAGTACTTGATGATGATGATGATGGCGTACGACATTTGTTTTTCGTTCGTCCAGTTTACTTTGTGGTCAGATTCCACCCCCGCGTCTTCCGGGCTCGGGTTCCCTGCATTACCCTGACCTTTGGGATCGTATCCCCAGGAACGTGGGATACCTTCAATCCCGCCCTTATGACCTCCCAGATATAAAGACGGACGACACGGTGTGTGAAGGATAACAACATAGGTCTTTGTGGAAGTGTTGGGGGGCGGCGGGGGTGTAGGTGGTGGTGGGCCTCGAGAGTGGGTGAGTGATGGTGGCGGGATGGGTAGGGGTGAGTGATGGTGGCGGGATGGGTAGGGGTGAGTGATGGTGGCGGGATGGGTAGGGGTGAGTGATGGTGGCGGGATGGGTAGGGGTGAGTGATGGTGGCGGGATGGGTAGGGGTGTGGGATGGTGGCGGGATGGGTAGGGGTGAGTGATGGTGGCGGGATGGGTAGCAGTGAGTGATGGTGGCGGGATGGGCAGGTCTGTGGGATGGTGGCGGGATGGGTAGAGGTGGTGCGGGATGATGGTAACCTTACTTACTTATCCCTCAGCCTACAGACTCGCTCCCCCAGGAAGCGTTGGTCAAGAGGACATCTTTGGTAAGTTGTGTGTATTATAGAGTATGTGTTGTCGGTGGTGGGCCAGTGTTTGGCGGGAAGGTTTTTGTTACGTGACAGAGGCGTTCTATTTTTCTTTTTTTTCTTTCTTTTTAACGCGTAAGGTCGTGTCAGTTTTCGTGGAAGAGAAAGAAAACGTGAATTTGTGTTGGATTTCGTGTTTCATGTAGCATATTTACCTTCGTCGTAGCATTGTGACTTCAAATTATATTAAGACATAAGCTGGGGTATGGTAGACTGTGAAGTAGGATAGATTGTGCAGTAGATTGTAGAGTAGGATAGATTGTAGACTGGGGTAGATTGTAGAGTAGATTGTGGAGTAGATTGTAGAGTAGGGTAGATTGTAGAGTGGGGTAGATTGTGGAGTAGAGTAGATTGTGGAGTAGAGTAGATTGTGGAGCAGGGTAGATTGTGGAGTAGGATAGATTTTGGAGTAGAGTAGATTGTGGAGTAGAGTAGATTGAGGAGTATGGTAGATTGTGGAGTAGATTAGATTGTGGAGTAGGGTAGATTGTGAAGTAGAGTAGATTGTGAAGTAGAGTAGATTGTGGAGTAGGGTAGATTGTGGAGGGAGCTAAGGATTTTGGCGACAGCTACAGATTATGTCAGTAGTGTTATGTAAGCTTTGTAAGAGTGAGTGGTATAAATTGTACCCTAAGTGTTATACAGTTTCCCCCGAGCTGTGTTGTATATTATCCCTGGGTTGTGAACACTCTGCAGGAAATGGTATAAACTTTGCCGAGTGTTGTAAACTTTGGCTGGTGAGTTGTAGCCCCCTGGCAAGTGAGGTAACCTCCAGGCAGGACTTTGTATAACCTGTGCGGGGGGGCGTGGTGTTGTACATTCTCGTCCCTGTCGTAGATTTGTGAGAGAATGTTGTTAATCGTGATGGATGCTTGTAGAACCTGGCGGGAGTGTTGTAGATCGTAGTGAGTAGTTTAGATCGGCCAGACTCGTAGATGGCGAAGCCTTGGGGTAGAAAGTAGAAATAACTTGGAAGCAAAAGCCATAAATATGAGAAGGTGTGCGAGACATGTTGGCCAACGTAACGAGACAGTACATCTCGCAGGTTGTTCACGGATGCTGGAGGCAGTAATATAGGCTGGCCTGGTTATGAGGAGTTGTCTCCGGGTCAGTGTGTGTGTGTGGGAGACACCGTTCCCTCCCTGTGAGGAGCCGCCGCCCCGCACCACCAGGGGCTGTGTGTGGAGGCACGGGGGCATTCATTGTCGTACCGCTGGATACATCGGCTGGCTCTCGTCTTCCCGAAGAAGGGCGCGCGAGCCTCCCCACACGCTTCAGTGTCGCTGTTTATCACCGTCAGGATTAGAAGACGCGAGATAGATAAGATAAGATAGATAAGATAAGGAAGATAAGATAAGGTAGATAAGATACGATCAGATATTCTACGCTAAAACATTAAGGTTTTACGTCCAGCGAAGCGAAGGGGGTCAGCCATACACACACTGTTGCCAACCACCGCAGCTGCAGGAGTTGCTGCACACACACACACACACGCACACACACACACACACACACACACACACACACACACACACACACACACCGTTCATCACCACTCCTGAGCGGCCACCCGTCTATAGCGACCATTGACGGAAATGCAGAGGTTGTTGCCGTCCACCTGCGTACATAGTCAGGTCGTGTGTGTGTGTGTGTGTGTGTGTATGTGTGTGTGTGTGTGTGTGTGTGTGTGTGTGTGTGTGTGTGTGTGTGTGTGTGACAGTGAAACACGTGGCCAGAAATCCCTAGACTTTTTCCCCGCTATTTTTAGCGTCGTTCATAATAGCCAGCCGAGCAAGGGAAGCCTGGGTGAATGACGACGACCACTGCACTCAGGGAGAGAGAGAGAGAGAGAGAGAGAGAGAGAGAGAGAGAGAGAGAGAGAGAGAGAGAGAGAGAGAGGGCAGGTGGTGGTGGAGGAGGGTGAGGGCAGGTGGTGGTGGAGGAGGGTGAGGGCAGGTGGTGGTGGAGGAGGGTGAGGGCAGGTGGTGGTGGAGGAGGGTGAGGGCAGGTGGTGGTGGAGGAGGGGTTCAGCCAGTGGGGTGTGGAGGGGCAGCAATTACCGTGTCTGAGACTTGCGGTCGTCCGGAAACTCTTTTGTGGTCCCTGTCACTCCTTTACCCTCCCTCCCTCACTCCCTCACTCTGGCTCTTCTTAGGGCTTTTGCTCTCTAACTTCCGCTCCCCGACCGCCTCATCATCTGCACCCTCCCTTGCCTGCACTCCCACCACCCCTCCTTCCTCTATCTCCCTCCCCTCTTACATCACAGTCAGTCTGTAACTCTCCCACACTGTGCCCCTCCTCCTCCTCCTCCTCTCCCACACTGTGCCCCTCCTCCTCCTCCTCCTCCTCTCCCACACTGTGCCCCTCCTCCTCCTCCTCCTCTCCCACACTGTGCCCCTTCTCCTCCTCCTCCTCTCCCACACTGTGCCCCTCCTCCTCCTCCTCCTCTCCCACACTGTGCCCCTCCTCCTCCTCCTCCTCCTCCTCCTCCTCCTCCTCTCCCACAGTGTGCCCCTCCTCTCCCACACTGTGCCCCTCCTCCTCCTCCTCTCCCCTGAGTGTTCCACGTCCTCCCTCAGCACATCCCTCACGCTTTACTGTTCATCATCTTTTTTTCCCCCTCCTTCACACTCCTCCTTTCAGATGTTGCCACCTTCCTCCGCCCCCAACACCCCGCCATGTCACGCTGTCACGCTCCGTGTGACACTTTCCTTTGTTACGCTCCGTGTGAGCCTCGCAGTGTTAACTCTGCCCTCCCCCGCTCCCTCCACCGTCACCCTCCCTCCTCCACCGTCACCCTCCCTCCTCCACCGTCACCCTCCCCCAATGCCATATCGTACGACGGAAGTCATGTTTACCGTGAGTCGTGGCCGAGTACCCGGGGGACGTCCTCCGGTTACTGGTCAAATATTGAGGCCACTCCCATAACCGACCTGTGATGACCCCGGCCCCTCCTCGTCTGCTGCCCTGCGACCCATGGCTGATGGAGGAACGGGGAGGGGGAAGGTTAGAGACAAGTTGGAGGAGGAAGGGACAGCTGGAGGAGGAATGGACATGCTGGAGGAGGAGGAAGTAGTGGTCTAGTGAGACCTTCAGGATAAGTGGATGACACGACAGTGCTAGGTGGAGGGTGGGGGTGAGGTGAGGATCGGTGGATCAGGACCAGGATGTACGCTGTAGGATCCAGCTGGGGGTATGGCATGGGAGGTGGGTGATCAGCAGTAGCAGGAGGGGTAGTGAGGGGCCAGCTGTGGGCAGGAGGGGTAATGAGGGGCCAGCTGTGGGCAGGAGGGGTAGTGAGGGGCCAGGTGTGGGCAGGAGGGGTAGTGAGGGGCCAGCTGTGGGCAGGAGGGGTAGTGAGGGGCCAGGTGTGGGCAGGAGGGGTAGTGAGGGGCCAGCTGTGGGCAGGAGGGGTAGTGAGGGGCCAGCTGTGGGCAGGAGGGGTAATGAGGGGCCAGCTGTGGGCAGGAGACAGCAGGATCACCACGTGACATTATCAGGCGAACCTCACTGTGTTATGAGGGATAGAACTATGTGTTAAATAGAGTCCACCTCACAATACACTCACCGGCCGACCCCATCAGCCCTCCTCACCACCAGTGTACACTCCACACTAACATACAACATCCAGTACCTACACTCACAACCTCACAGTACCAGTTCCACACATGCATACAACACCAGCCAGTACCCACACTCACAACCTCACAGTACCAGTTCCACACATGCATACAACACCAGCCAGTACCCACACTCACAACCTCACAATACCAGTTCCACACCTGCATACAACAACATCCAGTACCCACACTCACAACCTCACAGTACCAGTTCCACACCTGCATACAACAACAGCCAGTACCCACACTCACAACCTCACAGTACCAGTTCCACACCTGCATACAACAGCCAGTACCCACACTCACAACCTCACAATACCAGTTCCACACCTGCATACAACAGCATCCAGTACCCACACTCACAACCTCACAGTACCAGTTCCACAACTGCATACAACAACAGCCAGTACCCACACTCACAACCTCACAGTACCAGTTCCACAACTGCATACAACAACACCCAGTACCCACACTCACAACCTCACAGTACCAGTTCCACACCTGCATACAACAGCCAGTACCCACACTCACAACCCCACAGTACCAGTTCCACACCTGCATACAACAGCCAGTACCCACACTCACAACCTCACAGTACCAGTTCCACACCTGCATACAACAGCATCCAGTACCCACACTCACAACCTCACAGTACCAGTTCCACAACTGCATACAACAACAGCCAGTACCCACACTCACAACCTCACAATACCAGTTCCACAACTGCATACAACATTCAGTACCCACACTCACAACCTCACAATACCAGTTCCACACCTGCATACAACAACAGCCAGTACCCACACTCAACCTCACAATACCAGTTCCTCCGTCAGTCCCAGTTGTAGTATGCTGTAGCTGTGATGATAGCTGTAGCTGCCATATACCCCAAGCTAATAGTGTACACAAAGCTGTAGCTGCCGTATACCCCAAGCTAATAGTGTACACAAAGCTGTAGCTGCCGTGTACCCCAAGCTAATAGTGTACACAAAGCTGTAGCTGCCGTGTACCCCAAGCTAATAGTGTACACAAAGCTGTAGCTGCCGTGTACCCCAAGCTAATAGTGTACACAAAGCTGTAGCTGCCGTGTACCCCAAGCTAATAGTGTACACAAAGCTGTAGCTGCCGTGTACCCCAAGCTAATAGTGCACACAAAGCTGTAGCTGCCGTGTGTGGCAGCTTCGTCCAGCATGAGAGGGAAGGTACGACTGTCCAGCACGATGCTGACAACACTCGTGTGTGTGATGACCATCTGACCCACGGGTCGTATCGTCGTGCTCAAGGGTCGACTGTCCAGCACGATGCTGACAACACTCGTGTGTGTGATGACCATCTGACCCACGGGTCGTACCGTCGTGCTCAAGGGTCGTACCGTCTGTTCAGGGGTCGTAACATCGTGCTCAAGGGTCGTACCGTCGTGCTCAAGGGTCGCACCGTCGTGCTCAAGGATCGTACCGTCGTGCTCAAGGGTCGTACCCTCGTGCTCAAATATCGCACAGTCGTGCTCAAGGGTCGTACCGTCGTGCTCAAGGGTCGTACCGTCGTGCTCAAGGGTCGTAACGTCGCGCTCAAGGGTCATACCGTCGTGCTCAAGGAGTTTAAGTGTTGCAGTGGCCTACGAGGAGAGTTTGTCCCACTCAGCGAGGATGGTTTGTCCCACTCAGCGAGGATATTTTGTCCCACTCAGCGAGGATGGTTTGTCCCACTCAGCGAGGATGCTTTGTCCCACTCATCGAGCATAATGTTCGGGTTAGCGAGGAGGGGGGAGAGAGAGGCGATAATTGTTAGCTACGATCATATCCCGATAATTCCAGCAGATAAGGAGGTGATAAACACGCCATCATTACATTGCCTCATTGTCACCAATTGATGTTTATAAACATAACGCATAAAGTGTAATTATTCTCACCTTTGAATATTTATCATTACCTAAAAAATGATCACAAAAATAACCCGGCTGTACGTCTGTGTGAGGGAGTGGTACAGTTCTGTTTATAGCCCTTGTCTGTGCGAGTTATTATAACCGGGCAGTTAGGTTGTAGTAACATTATTCTCCTGTTATTAAAAAAGGGCCAGCGGCTCTGTGATGAACCGGGTCATTAATTTGGTGCAAGATTATGACATCGTTCTGTGGTCTGTAGTTAGCGTCCTGTTGATTGAACAGCCCTCTCTCTCTCTCTCTCTCTCTCTCTCTCTCTCTCTCTCTCTCTCTCTCTCTCTCTCTCTCTCTCTCTCTCAGGGTTGAAAGTTCGTAAAGTGTCAGATGACGCAAGACTCTCTTCTCTCTCTCTCTCTCTCTCTCTCTCTCTCTCTCTCTCTCTCTCTCTCTCTCTCTCTCTCTCTCTCTCTCAGGGTTGAAAGTTCGTAAAGTGTCAGATGACGCAAGACTCTCTCTCTCTCTCTCTCTCTCTCTCTCTCTCTCTCTCTCTCTCTCTCTCTCTCTCTCTCTCTCTCTCTCTCTCTCTCTCTCTCTCTCTCTCATGTACGTTGCGCCTGCATATGTGTGCTGTGTTGTACTGTGTACGTTATGGGGATGTCCCTCCCTCACACAGCCAGATATATCCCCCGCCTTTGAACCAGCCACTAGTAAAGTCGCCTCACAGGTTTTACTGTTGTGTGTGTGTGTGTGTGTGTTTTTCTGCAATGGCTGGCGTCCACAGGTGTTTTGCTGGTGTTGTGTTGGTCTCCCAGCAACACCTAAGTGGTCGCTTCCATCACCAGGAAATGGATTTGAGTGGAACGCAAGTTCCCAGCTTTCAGTTGAGGTAAAACTTGATATTTCTGTGAAGGAGATTACAGGAGAGACGCATATCTGTCTGGGTACACCCCACCAGTGCCAGGTCAGGGTACACCCCACCAGTGCCAGGTCAGGGTAAGTCGCACTCACAGTGAGTAGGTACACTGCCGTGGGTGTGCAGTCGGGTCAGTGCAGGTCAGGGTACACCTCCCCAGTGTTTGCCAGGTCAGGGTACACCCACCCAGTGCGTCCACCCAGTGCGTAGGGTACACCAGTCCAGTCAGGGTAAACTACGTGCCAGGTCAAGGATACAGGGAACACCTCAGTCAGGTACACCACCGTGCCAGGTCAGGGTACACCCCACCAGTGCCAGGTCAGGGTACACCTCACCAGTGCCAGGTCAGGGTACACCCCACCAGTGCCAGGTCAGGGTACACCTCACCAGTGCCAGGTCAGGGTACACCCACCAGTGCCAGGTCAGGGTACACCCCACCAGTGCCAGGTCAGGGTACACCTCACCAGTGCCAGGTCAAGGTACACCCCACCAGTGCCAGGTCAGGGTACACCCCACCAGTGCCAGGTCAGGGTACACCTCACCAGTGCCAGGTCAGGGTACACCTCACCAGTGCCAGGTCAGGGTACACCCCACCAGTGCCAGGTCAGGGTACACCCCACCAGTGCCAGGTCAGGGTACACCTCACCAGTGCCAGGTCAGGGTACACCTCACCAGTGCCAGGTCGGGGCACACCCCACCAGTGCCAGGTCAGGGTACACCTCACCAGTGCCAGGTCAGGGTACACCTCACCAGTGCCAGGTCAGGGTACACCTCACCAGTGCCAGGTCAGGGTACACCCCACCAGTGCCAGGTCAGGGCACACCCCACCAGTGCCAGGTCAGGGTACACCTCACCAGTGCCAGGTCAGGGCACACCTCACCAGTGCCAGGTCAGGGTACACCCTACCAGTGCCAGGTCAGGGTACACCTCACCAGTGCCAGGTCAGGGTACACCTCACCATCAGCAGTGCCAGGTCAGGGTACACCCCACCAGTGCCAGGTCAGGGTACACCTCACCAGTGCCAGGTCAGGGTACACCCTACCAGTGCCAGGTCAGGGTACACCTCACCAGTGCCAGGTCAGGGCACACCCCACCAGTGCCAGGTCAGGGTACACCCCACCAGTGCCAGGTCAGGGCACACCCCACCAGTGCCAGGTCAGGGTACACCTCACCAGTGCCAGGTCAGGGTACACCCTACTAGTGCCAGGTCAGGGTACACCTCACCATCAGCAGTGCCAGGTCAGGGCACACCCTACCATCAACAGTGCCAGGTCAGGGCACACCCCACCCTCAGCAGTGCCAGGTCAGGGCACACCCCACCCTCAGCAGTGCCAGGTCAGGGCACACCCCACCCTCAGCAGTGCCAGGTCAGGGCAGCTGGTGGTGGTGTAAGAGTGGCTGACACAGCTGGGGGTATCAGAGGTTAGCTTGGTAATCGCATGGTTCCTCATGGTATACAGTCATGGTTGGTGACATGTGTCATCATGATGTCAGAGGTGAGGCACATGCGGTAAACATTGCCTTGAAGGATGTTTAACATCCTTGTTGACAACATATACAACCCCCGCTGTCTGTTCCCGCTACTACCACGCCTGCTTGTCCCGGGTCATGTAAATAGATCTCGGAACATAGGTAAAACATTTGATTAGTATATATATATATATATATATATCTTTATCTTTCTTTCAAACTTTTCGCCATTTCCCGCGTTAGCGAGGTAGCGTTAAGAACAGAGGACTGGGCCTTTGAGGGAATATCCTCACCTGGCCCCCTTCTCTGTTCCTTCTTTTGGAAAATTATAAAAAAAATCCTCCCCTCTCTTTTTTTTTTTTTTTAATTTTCCAAAAGACGGAACAGAGAAGGGGGCCAGGTAAGGATATTCCCTCAAAGGCCCAGTCCTCTGTCCTTAACGCTACCTCGTTAACGCGGGAAATGGCAAATAGTTTGAAAGAAAAAGAAAAAAAAAAAAAAATATATATATATATATATATATATATATATATATATATATATATATATATATATATATATATATATATATATATACATACTGGGGTGTACGTGCGGAGGGAGTGGGTCGTGTGTGTGTGTGTGTGTGTGTGTGTGTGTGTGTGTGTGTGTGTGTGTGTGTGGAGGAGATGTGTCAGGATTTCCTCACTACAGGGGAAGGCATAACCTCGCCCACCCACTGGCTCTCATCTCCTCCACCCTCCTAACTTCTCTCGTCCTTGTCCTCGTCTCAGACACACTCATGCCACCCAAGTCCTCCTCTGCCTCCCACTTCCCAGCCCGACCTCCCTCTTGTCCGGTCTCTCACACCATTACTGCCGCCTCGCATATCTTGTTGTCTGGAAATCGGTTATGACGAGGGTTGTGGGTCGGGCCGGCTTGCGTCAGGAGGGGCCTGCTAGCGGCCTGGTGTGGTATACTTGCCTGGTATGGATAGGAAGTGGCTGCTCACACCTGCCTACCCTGGCCAGCCATGTTCCACGAGCAGGTCGTGTCATGTGTGGCTCCATCCTCGTGACAACAACATGGTACGAGCCTCGGGTCATTATAACCCTCACTGACTCGTACTGTAACCCCGCTCGTAGTACACCAGGGGCAACCTGTCCCCCTCCACTTTCAGTTGGATAGGTGCTTCTCCCTGACATTCTCCAGTATTAGCACAACGGAGAGTGGTCACGTCTGTTCTTGGAGTGATGGTGACGCATTGGGAAGGTGTCTTCGACCATTGTGTGACGTTTCTACCACTTTTTATGTATAATGTTTTTGGTTGGAGTGTTCGTAGCCAGACGTCACAGTTGGAAGTTGTGTTGGTCGTGGACATCTTGATGGAGTGTGAACCATCCACGTTCGTATACGTCTCCATCCTCGTGGCCTTCATCATCCGCTCACAACTTGATGTGTTAGACGCACATCAACCAGAAGTGAACGCACATTCCAGTAGCTATATATATATATATACACACCTTAACCCTAGAGAACATTAACCAGATGTGGTTGCTCTCCTCGAAGAAGTTGTAACATGCCATCGTAACACACTCGGATTCGTAAACACCTTCAGAAATCGCTAGACCTGTGCGTTCTCAACGCATGCGCGGCGACATGCATGCGACGCATTGTGTGCAGTGCATCAGATGCCGCGCCACGTCTGGGCTCGTCATGTTACCTGGAGGTGCTCACGCTCGGGTGTGTTGAGCGCCTGGCAGGGTCGGGAGGCGCCAGGTCTTTCAGCCAGACGTCCCCAGCCTTGCTTTTCAACCCTCGGAAACCCCCACGTCACGTGGACTAGATGTAATATGATACAAAAACATACATTTTGGCTGTATAATATCTTTCTTAGATTCCGTTGGACCCCATTGTTGGGGGTACATGAGCGCACATGGTTTCGTGATCATATTTTTTTTTTCTTAAATACAACCTCTTGTATGTTACTGTAGAGGGATGTATTAGGGGCACGTCTCCTCGAGCTTATTTTATCATGGTGTTGTTGAGTTGCATTCATCAGTCTTGTGACCGTTGGTGTCTTGATGAACTGAGCTTATGACACCTGTGATGGGGGTCTGTGTCAGCGTCATGCGCCAGGAAGCAGCAACACGCGCGTCTCGTCTGATGGTGCCATGGGGCAATGTGGAATAGCATGTGTTCACGTGTTGATGGCAGAAATATCAGGGTGAAGGTTAAGGTGTCCCTGGGTTGGTTGGAGTGAAGGTTAAGGTGTCCCTAGGTTGGCTGGAGTGAAGGTTAAGGTGTCCCTGGGTTGGCTGGAGTGAAGGTTAAGGTGTCCCTGGGTTGGTTGGAGTGAAGGTTAAGGTATCCCTGGGTTGGCTGGAGTGAAGGTTAAGGTATCCCTGGGTTGGCTGGAGTGAAGGTTAAGGTGTCCCTGGGTTGGCTGGAGTGAAGGTTAAGGTGTCCCTGGGTTGGCTGGAGTGAAGGTTAAGGTGTCCCTGGGTTGGCTGGAGTGAAGGTTAAGGTGTCCCTGGGTTGGCTGGAGTGAAGGTTAAGGTGTCCCTGGGTTGGCTGGAGTGAAGGTTAAGGTGTCCCTGGGTTGGCTGGAGTGAAGGTTAAGGTATCCCTGGGTTGGCTGGAGTGAAGGTTAAGGTGTCCCTGGGTTGGCTGGAGTGAAGGTTAAGGTATCCCTGGGTTGGCTGGAGTGAAGGTTAAGGTGTCCCTGGGTTGGCTGGAGTGAAGGTTAAGGTGTCCCTGGGTTGGCTGGAGTGAAGGCGAAATTCGACTTAACTCGAAAGTCGTGTGAAAAGTTTTGAGAGGAAGTGTGGGAGTGGCGTCAAGGAAGTTCCCTGGTGTAAGTGATGGTGCTCAGGGCCTCTCCTGGCCGGCTGGGGACACTGGCCCGACACTCCACCTGCTTCTGTGGCCGCCCTCTTCTCGGCCTGAGGTTCCCTGTCTGCTCAAGTTGTTGGAAAGTTCTTTGTCTTTTTGAGGGATTTTTTTCACAAAGTTCCTCTCGAAAGGTCAAGGGACTGTTCTAAAGGGTTTCTCCTTGGTGATAGTGAGGGACCTGTGTTCTGTATGTCCCTTGCACAGCTGCCTGACAAGTTCTGTCAATGTTCGAGAACATTTAATGGGAATTCGTTGCCCAGCGGCGGAGTCCCTTGGTTTGGTGAGTGAGTTGCGTGTTGGATGATGGTGCCGTTGCTGGAGCCGTCCTGTGTGGCGACGCGGGAATTGATAATCCCTGGTCTGACGACCGTTTATGTGGCGACGAAACACTTGTGGAGGATTTGGTAGGGGCCCGAGTTATTTTCGTGGTGTTGGTTGCGAGGTGCGTCGTGCGTTGACTAACACTGATGACAATGATGATTCGATCATTGACCATACTGAAATTAATGGTTATAATGATACTGACTCCTATACATATTCATAAAAGTTGATATTTGGAAGAATCTTCGAGATTATATAAGGAAGATGAAATCATTGAAGAGTCAAGTTAGTCTACAAAATGCGTGATTTGAACTGCACAGTCGACCGAGCACGCTTACCTTATCCCATTCTAGTGTTACGTCCACTTATGACGGGCAGCAAGTGCGCGGTGGGCAGTGTGTCCCCCGGGCCTGGGGACATTACACTATACGCACGATAGACGCTATGACGGAGACCCCGTCGCTCTACCGTGGGTGAACACCACGGAGATGTCTCCAGTGTGGATGTAGGTACGAGAGAGAGCACGGAGATGTCTCCAGTGTGGATGTAGGTAAGGGAGAGAGCACGGAGATGTCTCCAGTGTGGATGTAGGTAAGGGAGAGAGCGCGGAGATGTCTCCAGTGTGGATGTGGGTAAGGGAGAGAGCACGGAGATGTCTCCAGTGTGGATGTAGGTAAGGGAGACACCACGGAGATGTCTCCAGTGTGGATGTAGGTAAGGGAGACACAGCACGGAGATGTCTCCAGTGTGGATGTAGGTACGGGAGACAGACACCACGGAGATCCCTCCAGTACAGCTGGACACATGAGGGACGCCGCCAATATCGAGTCAGCACGGCAGGACACTAGAAAGGCACGGAAACAAAGACCGTAATATCAGGTAGAGAGAGAGAGTGTGTGTGTGTGTGTGAAGCAGGTGTGCCCACCACATCCTCGCTTCGTCGCCCATGTACAGCGTCTGTGATGGAAAATTTCTGGCAATTGTGTCTTCCATCAGCGGGATGCAAATGTCGGCAGCCTTACCCTTTGCCTGCAGCGGCCACACGGGGGTCGGTGTGAGGGAGGCGGCCTGAGGGTAAGGGTCTTAGTGAGGGAGGGACGGGAGGTGGGTGGCTCTTGAAGGTATGCCATACGTGTTAAGTTAGCGGGAGGCGTCGCACACTTGCGTCAGATGGGGTAATGCGATGCGACCTAGGTTTACCTTGTGCAAGGTTGAGAAAGATTTTTGTAAAGTTGTGTTTGCGTTAGTTAAGGTCATGGATGGGGGTGATATTGAGTAAGGTCATGCACGGTTGGATAAGGTTATGCAAGGTCATGTAAGGTCATGCGATGACGGGTTAGGTAAAGCTTTTGGACGTGATCAAGACCTTGCCAAGGTTGGTGAAGTCTTTGATGAGATTGTGTAAGGCCGGGAGGATATCATTGTGTAAGGTCCTGTAAGGTCTTGCAAGGCTGGGTAGCACACACACACACACACACACACACACACACGAGATAGCGGGAGACAGAGCGAGAGTGACGGGCAAGACAGAGAAGATAGCGGGAGACACGCGAGCGAGAGTGACGGGCAGACAGACACCTGGACATCACAGGGCAGGTTACGCTCGTCTGTCATCTGTTATCTTATCTCGCGGCGGCCATCTCCTGGCCCAGCAGCGCCCCACCATCACCCCTCCTACAACACCTCTCTCATAAGTGCCAGGCTTCTCCTGCTCCGGTAATGAGTTTCGCCCCAACGGCTTGATGTAGGAAGGACTGTTCATCCTCATATTTTCGTAGTTGTCAAGACCCAGCCGTGATGAGGGTCATTAACGGGTAATTAGCACAAAGAAAACGTCTTCCCGGTCGGTATGTATAGCGGTAACTTACCCATTTTTGTCTCTGGTTGAGAACACTGTAGTGTTAGGTATATTTAAGTTTATATACATTGTTAAGAGGCTTCTACCTTCGTATCTCGCAGTCCTTCATGTTTTTATGGGCGTTGATGGCGAGCCATGGGGGTCATTACAGAGAACTGAATATATTAAAACCACACACAGGGCTAGGTCGTTCATCGCGTGCCCCTGGTAGGGTCTGAGAGGTCTCCTTCAGTGTCCAGGGTTATGCCTCACGCGCACTTTACAGACACACGGGATTTACGACCTACTGCTCTGCCCATAGTGTCTGGGTGAAGACAATTGCCATACCAGGCCGCTGCTCCGTCAGGTCTGCTCTGGCGTAGCGGCCGCCTGCCAGGAGTGGTGACACATGCCATGACTGAACCCCTGGCGCACCGGTCGCTCCCACACCCACACACCCACACACACCCCCGCCTAAGGAACCACAAACACGACACCGCTCCTCAGGTCCAGTAGTATTGTTGTAAGGGAGGAGTAGTGGCCATACACTGTTGGCAGGAGTGTTGGCCGAGGCAGCTCTTTTACGTTCACATTGTGGCCGTAGCCCGGCTCTGAGACCTCAAGGTTGTGGGTCCATCTCATGCGTGTGGCCGTCCGTTCGTGTGGTTCGAGGCTTCGTGTATTCTTTGCGCACAAGAAGTTCGTCACACGCGCGGTATAAAAAATTCAGGCAAGAGAGAGTTCGAACTTTCCTGGAACTTGTGGTATATGTGTTTTTTTTTTTACCCGGGTTCAATGATTGCCTCGAAGGACCACATTAGATTGGACCTTGAATGTGGGAAAGTTTCGTCTGGGCTGTCCCTCGCACGCCATCAGAAAGGCATGTCTCGAGTGCTGTGACTTTCAAGTTATCGTACTCATTGCTGAAGTCATCGTACTCGGAGGATTCACTCTTCGTCCTCAAGGGATTAAGTCGTCGTACTCGAGGTGGTGAGTCATTATACTCGCACACAAGAGAGATGTACAGAGGAGCTGTACTTCAGTCATAGGAGGGCGATGCGTCTCGTACTGTGGTGCTGGGAACCAGAGCGCCGGGTCGTAGAACGCTCAGTATTTTCAGCGCCAGTGATCTGAGCAACGAGTCTCCACCAGAGGAGTTGATGAACAGGAAGGGGCCAAGTGAGGATTTCCCTCAAAGGCTCAGTCCTCTGTTCTTAACACTACCTCGCTAACGCGGGAAATGGCGAATAATATAAAATATATATATATATATATATATATATATATATATATATATATATATATATATATATCTTTCTTTTCTTTCATACTATTCGCCATTTCCCGCGTTAGCGAGGTAGCGTTAAGAACAGAGGACTGGGCCTTTGAGGGAATATCCTCATCTGGCCCCCCTTCTCTGTTCCTTCTTTGAGAAAAACAAAAAAAAAAAACAAGAGGGGAGGATTTCCAGCCCCCCGCTCCCTTCCCTTTTAGTCGCCTTCTACGACACGCAGGGAATACGTGGGAAGTATTCTTTATCCCCTATCCCCAGGGATAATATATATATATATATATATATATATATATATATATATATATATATATATATATATATATATATATATATTATCCTTGGGGATAGGGGATTAAGAATACTTCCCACGTATTCCCTGCGTGTCGTAGAAGGCGACTAAAAGGGGAGGGAGCGGGAGGCTGGAAATCTTCCCCTCTCGTTTTTTTTTTTTTTAATTTTCCAAAAGAAGGAACAGAGGGGGCCAGGTGAGGATATTCCACAAAGGCCCAGTCCTCTGTTCTTAACGCAACCTCGCTAACGCGGGAAATGGCGAATAGTTTAAAAGAAAGAAATATATATATATATATATATATATATATATATATATATATATATATATATATATATATATATATATATATATATATGGATGTGTTGAAAATGAGATGTTTGAGGACAATATGTGGTGTGAGGTGGTTTGATCGAGTAAGTAATGAAAGGGTAAGAGAGATGTGTGGTAATAAAAAGAGTGTGGTTAAGAGAGTAGAAGAAGGTGTATTGAAATGGTTTGGTCACATGGAGAGAATGAGTGAGGAAAGATTGACCAAGAGGATATATGTGTCGGAGGTGGAGGGAACGAGAAGTGGGAGACCAAATTGGAGGTGGAAGGATGGAGTGAAAAAGGTTTTAGCGATCGGGGCCTGAACATGCAGGAGGGTAAAAGCGTGCAAGGAATAGAGAGAATTAGAACGATGTGGTATACCGGGCTCGACGTGCTGTCATTGGATTGAACCGGGGCATGTGAAGCGTCTGGGGTAAACCATGGAAAGTTTTGTGGGGCCTGGATATGGAAAGGGAGCTGTGGTTTCGGTGCATTATACATGACAGCTGGAGACTGAGTGTGGACGAATGTGGCCTTTGTTGTCTTTTCCTAGCGCTACCTCGCACACATGAGGGGGGAGGGGGTTGTCATTTCATGTGTGGCGGGGTGGCGACGGGAATGAATAAAGGCAGCAAGTATGAATTATGTACATGTGTATATATGTATATGTCTTTGTATGTATATATATGTTTACGTTGAAATGTATAGGTATGTATATGTGCGTGTGTGGACGTGTATGTATATGCATGTGTATGTGGGTGGGTTGGGCCAATCTTTCGCCTGTTTCCTTGCGCTGCCTCGCTAACGCGGGAGACAGCGACAGAGTATAATGAATAGATGAATATATATATATGCTTGAGGTCCGTGTGTGTGTGTGTGTGTGTGTGTGTGTGTGTGTGTGTGTGTGTGTGTGTACTGCTCATGTTTCTACCACAGGGTGACACCAAACACCAACATGAGCTGAAGTAACTTCATGGACTGTGCTATGAAAAGGGAGTTGTCAAGTTACAGATGAGAGAGGCAGGGTTTGAGGACGGGAGGGGGAGAACGTGCAGCAGACAGAAGAGAGGACAGGAGGAGATGGAAGAGGGGCAGTGTTACAACAGGCAGGGGAGGAGGGTGAACGTGCAGTAGACAGCGAGCAGGAGGAGGAGAATGGGAGTATTTGAGGTGGGGAAAAGGACAGGAGGAGCCGGGTGTATGTGCAGCAGGCGGGGGTAGGACTGGAGAGGGAAGAGTGGACAGGGAACATAGCAGAGGACAAATGAAGAAGTGTAAGAATGGAGGATGAAAACACAGGAATCATGATGAGCTGATGAGAAATACGTGAGCGGCAGAGGAGTATTGAGAAGACGAGGAGGGAAGTGAACATGTTGCCCAAGCGGAGGGTCGAGGCAGCAACAGGAAGGTGTGTAGAGGTGTGTGAGGAGGACATGTGAAACCTAACTTGTTGAGCGGTAGGGGACGATGGAGGAACACTGGGGGAAGGAGAGAGAGAAGGGAAGGGAAGGGAGTGGAAGTGAAGGAAGGGAGAGAATGTGATAGACGCGGAGGAGGAAATAAAGAGGTGATAAGGAGGTGGTGTTGGGGTGAGCTGGGGGAGGGAGTGTTTGGGAAGCAACAGGTGGACGACCCAGCAGGAGCACCACGCTCCCGCCCTCCACACATCCTACACTGTTCTTTCTTATATTCCCAACCTCTCTGGCAACACCCACGCTCACTCTCGTCTCTTCTTGTGTGTGTATATATATATACTGTGTGTTTAGTTTACGTTAAGCCTAATGGTGTTTGTGTGTTTATGAGTGTGATGAGTCATAGTTGACCCAGAGGAATGGGGCTGTAGTGTACGTGGCTGGCGATGGACTGGATCGTCGCGCGCACAGTCGAGGTTCGAGTCTCGTGAGTTACGTGGATGATGGAGTACTGTGATGAGCCAGCCAGACTGCCATCCTCTGTGTTAATCTACCAGCTCGCCAGTGGTCACCTCGCGCCCTCAGCGCTGCTCTCAATTGGACAGATCTTTTACGAGCGGTCGTTAGAAGCTGTCGAGAGCCAGAGTGTAGATGTGTATTGGGAAATATATATTTTTTTTTTTTTCATACTATTCGCCATTTCCGCGATAGCGAGGTAGCGTTAAGAACAGAGGACTGGGCCTTTGAGGGAATATCCTCACCTGGCCCCCTTCTCTGTTCCTTCTTTTGGAAAAAAAAAATATATATATATATATATATATATATATATATATATATATATATATATATATATATATATATATATATATATATATATATGTCAAGGGGACCGCTATGTGTGTGGGGGGGAGGCCAGGTGGCGGGGCGAGGGTGAGTGTGTCTGTCATAAATGTCTGATGTGGTCATGGAGTCGTGAGAGGAGAGAGGGAGTGGATGATGCTGAGGACGGCTTGGCAGTGCACGTAGGCAGCAGCAGGTGACAGTGTGTGACGGTGTTAAAGTTAATTAGGTGGAGGTTATGGTGTGGTAAACTGCAGGTGGGCACTGTGAGGGAGGAGATGTTCCTCTGGTGGTGTGCCCACATCACTTAACAAGGAACAGCTGCTGACACATAGAGGGATGGATATAACGAGGCGGCAACACGCTATCAGGAGAGGGGAAAAGATGGTTTTAGTCACCAGCCAACATGGTATGGTGTGGGCAAGACCAGCCCTGGAGCGTACGTAACCCTACCAATGTACGTGAATGTCGCTCGTTTCTCTACGTTCGCTTTCAAGATAACACCAGTTCCGCCCGGCTCTAACACACACACACCTGTTCGGTACAAGCTGTGGTTGTCATGTTGGTGCCGTAATTATTTTTCTTCTAGTGAGCAGTTGTCTCATATCCACTCGGTTGTTATTCTCCCCAGTGTCTCATATATCCGCTGGCGTGTTATTCTCCCCAGAATGGAGAAATGCCATTATATCTGAGATGACTTCTGGCTCCCTGGTAGAGCGGAGTGACCTCATTAATTCGCCAGGCATCACCTCTCCCCCCAACCATCCCTTTCCGTCCGTCGTGATGTAGCAGTCCTGACCTCCACCTGTTCTGGGGTATAGTACAGTATTTTGGCCACTGTTGTGCCTTTAAGGACCGACCTGTCGCAGGCGACTGTCTGGCTCTCGTCTCCCAGCCCTTACCTCCTCCTTCCCCCGAATAGATAAACTTTGGAATTCTCAACCGTCCCTCGTCTTCCCCTCCTCCAGTAACCTTTCTAGGATGTCATATGACTGCTGCACTATTTTGGACATTGAATTAAAAGAAAACGGGATAAGTAATAGAGGTAGGGTGATCGCCTCGGCCATTCATTACACAGACTCGCATTACTGGTTGGGTCAGCAACCACGTATGCAGTGTAGGGTCATGGGGATGCGAAATTCAAAAGATTTTTACTCAAGCGGTGCAATATAGGCTGACTCTGGCTGTAAGGGTAAGAGCTGGACGGAGATAATCTGCTGAAGTATTCACAGATTTCAGTCCTGAATTTCCGAGTCCGGAGGGTAGAGGTGCGGCACGGTAGTAGATGGCTGTAGACCTGACTCGTAGAGAGGGTAGATAGGTTGTAGGAAGGGTGTAACGACGAGAGGAGGAAGAGGATTCCTCATGTGGCTGGATGAAAGGATGGGTGAAAGACGAGGGTGAGGACGGGTGTCAGCTGGGTGTGTCGGTGCAGTGGACCTGCGCAGTGACGGGAGGAAGGTGTGGGAAAACAGAGAGAATGATTGAAGCTACTCTAGCGTAGGGAGGTGAAACAATGTGAGAGGCTGAAGTGTGTGGAGGGTGGCAGGTGTGCGGGCGGGATGTACGGCAGAGTGGGAGGAGGAGGAGGAGGAGGAGGCTAGGGTGAGGAGAGGACAGAGGGCCAGGCTGTCAGGCTCAGGTATGGGGTACACTAAGGCAGCCTTTGGGAACGTTTACAATGGGTTTGTTCCTGTATGATGGTGTGGAGTGTTGGGAGGGTGATGATGGCAGGAAAGGTTGGTAGGAGAGACTGGTTGTGTGAGCTTCCCTCAGATCTGGCCTCTCTGTCTGCTGGCTTAGTGGCAGACGACGTAGTACGTACAGAGTTTATACTGAGAGACCACATACAGTACACTGATAACACGAGACGCGACGCTACATGCTCGGGGACCTTTTGGGGTCATCGTCTCTAGAAGATAGATAGATAGATAGATAGAGAGAGAGAGAGAGAGAGAGAGAGAGAGAGAGAGAGAGAGAGAGAGAGAGAGAGAGAGTCAGCACAGTGCATTAGGACAGTGGGAATGGTGCAACAAGAATTTGAATCCCCAAAAAATGTATCTCCCCGCGAGGCGTCTGGGTCGAGCGATACAATCAACCTTGAGAAAAGTAAGATGGAGGAGAGTGGCAGGTGGGGTCTGTGTCCTCATCGCAGGTCATTATCTGGTGGGAAGGAAAAGTGTTGTGGCTGGGAGACCGAGGCAAGCAGTGGAGGACGTTGATCAGGGGAATGAGGGGGAAGCAGGTGAAGCTGTAACTGGTGAGGGTAGAGGAGCCAGAGGACCCAGCAGGAGTGGCATGGAGACTCTACAGACTGGAGTGCATAGTGGAATGGTCGTATGAGTTACGAGTGTGTGTGTGTGTGTGTGTGACGGTGGAGAGATGTGATGGCCGGTAGCGACCTCCCTGGACGCCACCCACACATCGTGGGTTCTGGATCAATGTGACCCTGAGTACAGTACGTGGAGTCGCCTGCTGCACCGTCCAGCACGACGGAGGAGGTGCACCACAGGAGGCAGGTGCTCACACGCAAGCCCTCTTGCTACTCTGGTAACCCTGGTGCTCAGGACCTACGGGAGCAGACACGCCCGACGGACGGGGCAGTGCGCCAGCCGAAGTAACTGTCGACCGAGCGAAGCCACTGGCAGTAACACACACACACACACACACACACACACTTGACGTCACATTACATAGGGTGGAGTACACCCACAGCACGCAGAGTGACAGGACTGTGTGTGATGTCACGCAGGAACGTGTGACGTGACATCAGAGCACACGAGGTCAGCCCATATTGCGTGATGTCCAGCCACAGCGCCTGCCAACACGCCTGAGCGCCTCACCTGTGTCTTCAGTGAGTGACGTCATTTCTTTCACCAATTCCTTCCTTCCCTCCTCCCATTCTCATCCCTTTCCTACGTTCCCACCCTCTCTCCTCCTCCTCTTCTCCCTGCCTCACCGTCGCCCGCCCTCCTGCCTGCCTTCCCCTCCTCCGTACAGGTAATCACTATAATCAGACGAGAGCCAGGCTGGCGGGGTCGTGAGTGGCAGGCAGGTGCCAGCAGGCCTGGTATTTACCCCTGTATGTATTTACCTGCCACTGTAAACATGCCCGGACGCCGACCAGCGCTTCCAGACCTCCCTCACCCCACCTCCCATGATGGGGTCCGCCCACGCCCTCACACTGTTGCGGTGGATGGACGCTGTCATGGTGTCGCGGTGTGGGAGGTATGCGTCACAGTTGAGGCGGACACTGTCGCGGTGTGGGAGGTATGCGTCACAGTTGAGGCGGACACTGTCACGGTGCAGGCGGGCAGCGTCACAGTGTGGGCGGGTAGCGTCACAGTGTGGGCGGGTAGCGTCACAGTGTGGGCGGGCAGCGTCACAGTGTGGGCGGGTAGCGTCACAATGTGGGCGGGTAGCGTCACAGAGTGGGCGGGTAGCGTCACAATGTGGGCGGGTAGCTTCACAGAGTGGGCGGGTAGCGTCACAGTGTGGGCGGGTAGCGTCACAGTGTGGGCGGGTAGCGTCACAGTGTGGGCGGGCAGCGTCACAGTGTGGGCGGGTAGCGTCACAGTGTGGGCGGGCAGCGTCACAGTGTGGGCGGGTAGCGTCACAGTGTGGGCGGGCAGCGTCACTGTGTGGGCGGGCAGCGTAACAGTGGTGGCGGTTAGCGTCACAGTGTGGGCGGGTAGCGTCACAGTGTGGGCGGGTAGCGTCACAGTGTGGGCGGGTAGCGTCACAGTGTGGGCGGGCAGCGTCACAGTGTGGGCGGGTAGCGTCACAGTGTGGGCGGGCAGCGTCACAGTGGTGGCGGGTAGCGTCACAGTGTGGGCGGGTAGCGTCACAGTGTGGGCGGGCAGCGTCACAGTGTGGGCGGGTAGCGTCACAGTGTGGGCGGGTAGCGTCACAGTGTGGGCGGGCAGCGTCACAGTGTGGGCGGGCAGCGTCACAGTGCAGGCGGGCCGCGTCACAGTGTGGGCGGGCAGCGTCACAGTGTGGGCGGGCAGCATCACAGTGTGGGCGGGTAGCGTCACAGTGTGGGCGGGCAGCGTCACAGTGTGGGCGGGTAGCGTCACAGTGTGGCGTGGATATTCTACCGTGGCAGGGGAGGCGGCGACGGGACCTGGACGACACCTGTCTTGTAGCGAGTCGGTAACTAGACCAGAGGTTCACCTGCAGGAGCAGGAGGCCACAGCTGGCGAGGCTGAGGTGCGACACTGAGTGACCTCCAGGCAAGGTGTGTGTGTGTGTGTGTGTGTGTGTGTGTGTGTGAGAGAGATCTTGTCTCTGGGGAAGACGAAGGCTGAGAAATCATGTCAGGAGAGAGAGGAGGTGAACCTCCCCCAGGATTTTTGGCCGAGAAGTAATAAGGTTTATTTTGTTTCTTTCACAGGTACGTGAGAGAGAGGGTGTTCAGTGGACCTGCGGAACTGTGAGTATTATGTCTCTCTCCCTCTTGTATCTCCATCCATCTCTCTCTCTCTCTCTTACCTCCATCCCTCTATACTCCCCCGCTCTGACCTCCCTCCCTCTATACTCACCCCCCTCTATACTCCCCCTCTCTTACTTCCCTCCCTCTATACTCCCCCTCTCTTACCTCCCTCCCTCTATACTCCTCCTCTCTTACCTCCATCCCTCTATACTCCTCCTCTTTTACCTCCCTCCCTCTATACTCACCCCCCTCTATACTCCCCCTCTCTTACTTCTCTCCCTCTATACTCCCCCTCTCTTACCTCCCTCCCTCTATACTCCCCCTCTCTTACCTCCCTCCCTCAATACTCCCCCTCTCTTACTTCTCTCCCTCTATACTCCCCCTCTCTTACCTCCCTCCCTCTATACTCCCCCTCTCTTACCTCCCTCCCTCTATACACCCCTGCTCCTCCTTCCTCATACCGCTCCCCTAATCCGCTGAACTGGAACAAGTTGCGGGTGGATACCCTTTTTACCCCATCCATTCCCGCCACAGATGATGATAATCGTTATTAAAATGTCCTTTGCATATAACCCTGGGGAGAGGAGGGGACGCGCCCGAGCCGCCACGACGCTGGCTGGGAATATCTGTGCTGACTGCAGCGGCAGCGGCTGTGCAGCGGGTCCCGCCGCTGCTGCTGCACCAGCATTTTATCCCCCCCCCACACCCATCCCACTCCCTCCTCAACACACGGCCATTTCAAAGGACTAAATGAAAGGTTGGACGACAGAAATAGTTGAACGTACCCTCGTCATTTAGATAATAGAACGGAATACATTATCATGCAGGATCCCAGGATTAGAAAGGTGGGGTTGAAAGTATTCATATATCCATCCTGGTCTGTGGTCATGTATTCCAATGGTTATCCAGTGATGTCAGCTTGGTGCACACAACATGACCCTGTGTGTGTGTGTGTGATGGTGAGTCTCACTATAGTATGGTGTTCGGTTGTGGTGGGATATAGTGATGTATAGTGTGATCCGTCAGTGATGTATAGTGTGATCTGTCAGCAGATCTGGACTCACCCCACCATCTCTGCTGCGTGAGTGGGGGGGACTGCGTGGAATGAATGTTGCCACTGTCGGGTTACTGATATGGTCCATGTTATTGACACCTACACTGGGGGCCTACACCTTACACTTGCCTCGCCTACACTGGGGCCTGCACCTTACACCTGCCTCACCTACACTGGAGCCTACACCTTACACCTGCCACACCTACACTGGTGCCTACATCTTACACCTGCCTCACCTACACTGGTGCCTGCACCTTACACCTGCCTCACGTACACTGGTGCCTACACCTTACACCTGCCTCACCTACAGTGGAGCCTACACCTTACACCTGCCTCAGAAATAGTGCATACACTGGTGCCTACACCTTACACCTGCCTCAGAAATAGTGCATACACTGGTGCCTACACCTTACACCTGCCTCACCTACACTGGTGCCTACACCTTACACCTACCTCACCTACACTGGAGTCTACACCTACACCTGCCTCACCTACACTGACACCTGCACCATACACCTGCCTCACCTACACTGGTACCCACACCTTACACCCGTGAGCACAAACCTATGACTTGGGCAAGATGAGTGATAAGTGTAGAGACTGTGTAGTCTGGGGTGTAGCCTGGTCTGGCCCTGAACAGCCACCTACCAAGGAATGTAAGTGTATTGATTGTGTTGATGATATACATGTCCCGGTACGTGAGTGTTGAAGGTATCAACTTGCGAAATTGTGTCTTAGTGATAGAAATTCCCCATTGTACGTACATACAGCTTTCCTTGTTAGATATTCTGTGATACGCAAGGTGAAGGTGGAGGACTTATTTATCCGTTGTCCCTCGGGCATTATTATTCTTAAGCTGGTCTTTAGCGCAGAGTGCTGAGACACGCCACCAGCCAGCCACAGGCCAGACCCAACCTGTCTTGCTAGTAAAAAAAACCTCCGGCAGGTCGTGTGATTATACATATATATATATATATATATATATATATATATATATATATATATATATATATATGTATATACACATATATTGGACAATCGCCCTAGCATCGTCTCTTCGTTGTATATCAACTGACTGTTATATTTCTCTCTTGTGTCTCCCCTGATGATGTGATTATTACTCGAAAGTGCACTTGGGAACTTATCGTGTTTTATATATATATATATATATATATATATATATATATATATATATATATATATATATATATATATATATATATATATTCCACTCTTTAGCTCTTATGTATAATGCACCAAAATCAAAGCCAGCCAACCACAGCCAGGCTCCACAAAGATTTCACGGTTTCCCAGTTTCGTTTCATATACACTGGTTCACCCCGTTAACATCACGTTGTCCTCCGTATACCACATCGCTTCAGTTCGTTCTTCTCGTGTACTCCCTTATTCTCTTGAACGTTCGGGCCCTGATACCTCAAAGCGTCTGTCATTCTGTCCTTCCCTCTCCTTGGTCTTATCTTCCTTCCTTCCTCCTCACATTTGACACATTTCTCCTCTAGTTCGTCTCTCTTCACTCTCCCTCTCCATATGGCCAGACCATTTCAGCAAACCACACCCCACTCTGCCTGTTACCGCACCTCACTCTCGCAATATCATTCCTTTTACAATCAACCCATCTCTCACCTCACACTGTCCTCAGGCATTTGATATCCAACACGTCCATCCTCTACCTGTTATATTGCATTGAGGCCGCCACACTGTCGGGACTTCTACACCCAGGAACATAACAGACACTGACCTCTCCTTCCACATACTTCTCATTGCACCCAGGACCTTAGCCCTACCTCCCGCGCTCCCAACCTTCGACTCGGTTCACCTCCCATGGTTCCATCCGTTGCCATGTCCACTCCCAGGGACCTAAAGCATTCCACCTCTTCCAGGTCCTCTCCAGTAAGACTTGTCCTCAATCAGTCATTTCTCATCACCCTATTGCGTTTTCTTGATTTGCATTCGCTTTCAACTTCCTGATCTCTCTCTCTCTCTCTCTCTCTCTCTCTCTCTCTCTCTCTCTCTCTCTCTCTCTCTCTCTCTCTCTCTCTCTCTCTCTCTCTCTCTCTCTCGAGCCTTCCACAGAGCAGCCATGTGCAAACAGTAACTGGTTCACCTCCCGCGTTCCCCATCCACAATATACTGTAGACCTGAACCTGGCTCATAAGAACGGTACATTCATCTCCCTCACCACCCCGTCCATAAACAGATTAAACAACCACGTACACATCACTCAGCCTTGCCTGAGACCCGTCCTCACCGATAACCACTCACATTCATCTCTTCCCACACGTCTTACTGTTTGTCATAACTTTGTAATCGTCCCACATACTCGTAGCGCCATCCAAGAGGCCTCTGTGTCATCCCTATCGTAGCCTTTGTAAAGCGGCTAGTGATGGATGTGGCGGATGTCCACACGACAGAAGTGCACACTGCACTCGTCTCCCAGTGATGGACTGTCCTCCCTGGATCTCCTCCTTGGACCGTCTCCCTGGACCGCCTCCTTGGACCACCTCCCTGGATCTCCTCCCTACACCTCCTCCCTGGACTAGTGACGACAACTGATGATGAGTGTAGCAGCAGCAGCAGCAGCCGCCGGCACATGAAGGCTACGTTAACTTTCCAGTTTGTGTTTGATTTGAACTAACGAACAGTCGTTTGAGTCAGCATCAAGGGCAAGAGCTGTACCCCCATCAGAGATGGGTAAATGATACTCCTCCACACTGCTGCCGCCCACCACTACACGTCATACATTACGGACATGAAGGTCACTCTGGGATACGGTGTTGTGAGCCAGATAATAGATAACTCCCGTCGCCGCGTTAGGCTCTTCGACAGACTCATAAATGGTGTGGTGAGCGGAGGTGTGTGGGCGGAACTGTCGTGCGAGGGAGTGGGGCCAGGAGTGGGCGTGCAGGAGAGTGTGACAGCCGTAGTATATTGCTGCTGGACCAATGGCTGACTGACTGTCTCACTCAGGAACGTCATCAAGTAACTGACCCTGGAGTGTGTACTGCTAACTTCCAGGCCACAGTCTCCTGCATCACACACCTGACCCCCCCGCTCCCCTGGCACACCACACCCATGGTGGTGAGGACTCGACTGACATCCTCGAAACTCAGACTGTGACACTCGCAGTTCTTGTTTACACAGTGAGTGGCGGACTGACGGAAGCCCAGACACCTGGGTCGCTGACTAACACACAACAGGAACAGACGAGTTGTATGATGAAGACTGACGCAGACCTCAGCCTCCTGCTGGGTCGCACATGAGCAGACGAGTCGTATGATGAGGACTGACGCAGACCTCAGCCTCCTGCTGGGTCGCACATGAGGAGACGAGTCGTATGGTGAGGACTGACGCAGACCTCAGCCTCCTGCTGGGTCGCACATGAGCAGACGAGTCGTATGATGAGGACTGACGCAGACCTCAGCCTCCTGCTGGGTCGCACATGAGCAGAGGACGCGACAGACACGTCTCATGATGAGGAGCTGGTCACGCTGACGCCACCAGATAACGAAGCCTGAGCCATGAACAGACGCGTCAGATACCAAGACGGACGGAGCTCCTCACGCTGCCTGTAGTGCCCACCTGCCCGCCCCACAGCGGAGGACTAGGTCGTCAGGAGTTCTCTGGCGTTGAAGAACTGCAGTGTATTGATGCCGGGTGTTTAATATTGTAATAAGTACCTGACTGCTGTGGTGAGGGACGTGATGGCGTGTCGCGGGGTCGTCCGCTGGGTAGGTGGAGTAATCCCCCTCCTGGAAACAACATGGTACCTTCCCTACCACTGTGTGTTGTAAGGCTCCCCAGGAACGTGGACGGGGGAGTGAGTGTATGTTGTCATCTCGTCTGTCCTCACGTTGGTCAGACGCCGGGTGGTTGTGCGGGTTCATCATGTTTTGCGAAGGCTGGCTGAGGGTGGTGTCGCGTGACTCGGGTGTTGTGGGTGGCGGTGGGTGACCACTACTGTCACTTATTACTGCTCGCTGCTGCTGCTGCTGCTGCTGCTGGGTGGGTCAGTGAGTCTGCGTTCGGCCGTCGCATCCAAGTGTCAGGACCCGGTTTGGTCTGCACCTCCCCGTCTGTGTATGGTCGCCACTGACCCGCCCATGCCTGGCTGGAGAACAGGTGGCTCCTTCCCACAACACACGTCCAGCTGGGATAACTTGTGTGTGTATGTGTGTGTGTGTGTGTGTGTGTGTGTGTGTGTGTGTCAGGGTTCCACGTCTCGTGTCTGTGTGAGAGCTGCACGTGCGCGGTATGTGGAACCTTCGCCGGGCACGAGAGACCTGGGTCTCTGTGGTTGCCACGGCCCCTCTCTTGACGCTCCTACGCCACGTTAAGTTATTCTCACGGGTTGTAGGCGTTGTTGTTCACACAGGTTATACAGGTTGTTGTTCACCCAGGTTGTAGAACAGCGTCTGTTATAATGCGAGCGGATTATTACCCCGTGCACAGTCAGCGGCTCGTGTCGTGTTGTGTAAGTGTAGCGACGTAAAAAGAGACGTAACCTGCGTCTCTCTTGGGCTCAGTGCCTGATGTGTGACGTCGGCCCATGCTGTGTCACAGGCCAGTGTTGTTGATGGTGTAGACTTAGTATACACAGACAGGTACACAGGCGTAACACCTGACATGGCTGAGATGTGTGTGTGTGTGTGTGTGTGTGTGTGTGTGTGTGTGTGTGCTTACATACTTAGGGGTTAAAGACATATTGTATATATATATATATACAAGGTTAAGAGACGAGGCAACAACACGCGTGTCAAATTTTCTCTCCCCCCGTAGCGCACGAAAACTACTCTCTCTCTCTCTCTCTCTCTCTCTCTCTCTCTCTCTCTCTCTCTCTCTCTCTCTCTCTCTCTCACACACACACACACACACACCCAGTCTGTCAATGGTACTAAGTGTAACACTAAGACTGGCAGGTCATGCGTCATGGACGCCTGCCAGCCAACATTTCTGTAAATAAGCCGAGTTTACGTTCATGACGAGGGAGGGAGGGAGTAGTGTGAGGGGCACTAGCAGAGCCGGAGCACCAGGGTAAGCGACCCTCGGGTAGTTTACGGTGAACGAGGATATGACAACGAGTGTCAGGTGGTGAGGGACGCCCCAGTCCCTCTGTCATCATCACTTGATTGCATAGAATACCTGCACTGTATTGTGGTCGACTGTATTGTAGTCGGCTGTATTGTGGTCGAGTGTATTGTGGTCGGCTGTATTGTGGTCGACTGTATTGTGGTCGACTGTATTGTGGTCGGCTGTATTGTGGTCGAATGTATTGTGGTCGGCTGTATTGTGGTCGACTGTATTGTGGTCGGCTGTATTGTGGTCGACTGTATTGTGGTCGGCTGTATTGTGGTCTACTGTATTGTGGTCGGCTGTATTGTGGTCGACTGTATTGTAGTCGGCTGTATTGTGGTCGGCTGTATTGTGGTCGACTGTATTGTGGTCG
>NC_092280.1:15986024-15991024 GCF_036320965.1 Panulirus ornatus
AGGTACAATGGCTCAGCATTGTCAGTAGTGGGAGGTACAAAGGCTCAGCATTATCAGCAGTGGGAGGTACAGAGGCTCAGCATTATCAGCAGTGGGAGATACAGTGGCTCAGCATTATCAGTAGTGGGAGGTACAGAGGCTCAGCATTATCAGCAGTGGGAGATACAGTGGCTCAGCATT
This sequence comes from Panulirus ornatus, assembly GCF_036320965.1. Taxonomy (NCBI): domain Eukaryota; kingdom Metazoa; phylum Arthropoda; class Malacostraca; order Decapoda; family Palinuridae; genus Panulirus; species Panulirus ornatus. Next base: position 15,986,205 of record NC_092280.1, read on the forward strand.
ATCAGCAGTGGGAGGTACAATGGCTCAGCATTATCAGCAGTGGGAGGTACAGAGGCTCAGCATTATCAGTAGTGGGAGGTACAGAGGCTCAGCATTATCAGCAGTGGGAGATACAGTGGCTCAGCATTATCAGTAGTGGGAGGTACAGAGGCTCAGCATTATCAGCAGTGGGAGGTACAGAGGCTCAGCATTATCAGCAGTGGGAGATACAGTGGCTCAGCATTATCAGTAGTGGGAGGTACAGAGGCTCAGCATTATCAGCAGTGGGAGGTACAGAGGCTCAGCATTATCAGCAGTGGGAGGTACAATGGCTCAGCATTATCAGCAGTGGGAGGTACAGAGGCTCAGCATTATCAGCAGTGGGAGGTACAGAGGCTCAGCATTATCAGCAGTGGGATATACAGTGGCTCAGCATTATCAGCAGTGGGAGATACAGAGGCCCAGCATTATCAGCAGTGGGACGTACAGAGGCTCAGCATTATCAACACTGGGAGGTACCACTATTGAGGAGGTTTAACGAAGGCAGTGTTTATGTATATATACATGTTTTCCTGAGTATACAGTAAGGTCATACTGATGCTGGTAACCACGAAGGAACATGAAACATGGTAAGTCCCAAGCGCACATTCGTGCATTTTCTGTACCTTCGCTGAGGATGTAATATACACGAAAGTGCACTCGGGACTCACTGTTTTATTTTTCCTCTTGGTTATCAGCAAATATAGGTTCATCCTAGACAGTTTATGTACATATTGTATGCTATGTAGATTTGTTGGTGTAATGGAAGGGGTATATGCATGTGTACACGTAGTTACCATCACCTCCTTAATTTGAAGCCTGGGTACAGTAGGATGAGTTCGGAGGTGGCTGGGTACACATGTGTCGTGCATTACAGAGGCGAGGTTATCTGGTGAATATGGAACTCTACACTAATCATTTATTGAACACCATTGTGCTTGCTTCTTTCTATAACCTTCTCCACCTTAAGAAGCCAGCTTTACAGAAGACGTGAGGAGCTCTCAGTAATGTCTTTATGTCCTTTTTCCCCTCTCTCTCTGTGTGTTGGTCGTTCATCCGAGATGGCTGTGATTCGTGCACCTGTCTGCCCTCGCCATGTTGGGGTCTGTATGAAGACAAATGAACCATGTATTTATACGTGACTGTTTAGAGAAATGACTCACCTTGAAAGTGGAAATAAGATTCATATATTGAAGTTAGTGTGGTGCAGTTGTTGATTACATGGTAGAGTATGCATATATGAATATATATTAAACTATTATAAGGGATGAGATAGGGTGTTTATGGGTGAACTGTGGGAGACATTGTGGTGGGCAATTAGTTGGCCGTGGCAGATGCATGTGTCTGGTCATGTGACGGAGGGAACATGGATCCTCTTGTTCCCTACTCACAGTAAACATAATAAGTGTGGAACGTCTCCCTTTTATTTCTGGACCAATCGAACTGAAGTTTGGCAGGCGTGTACCTCACGCCAAATATGTCCAGACCACTTTTACTGTCTTAAATTTAGGCCATCTCGTTCTGACTTCGTGGGGTCAGAGAACTGGCAGTCTCTGTTTATTATGATTTCTACAAAATAAATCTCAAACGAGTTAACAAGATTGCCTGGTTGTAGACACTGTGGGGAAAGACATGTTGGTTCGCTTAATGGCGTCTGTGTTTATGATCCTAGTTTATACATGAATACATTTTAAGTTTAATTGTAGGCTTGTCCCGAATCTTCCTCAGGTAAATACACTTGGCCAGTTTAGAATTGGTCTCTGGGAAGAAGCAGTATGAGTTTGTATGATTCCATATAATACGTGTTTTTCACCCAGAACGTATCATCACTCAGAATGTTTAGTTTCTTGAAACCAGGTTTGGCTTATGTCCTGAGCCAGCGGGAGGATCAGGACGAATTGTACTTCCGCGGAAGCTTACGATATGGAAGGTGGCGCCACTGTGCTCTCTAAGCACTTCCTCGGTTGGAGACGGTGTTGCAGAACTGCCACTTGAGTGTCTTCGTCCAGTACTGTATTAACTCGTCCTCTATTTACCAGTAATGAAAGTTAATTATTTGCACCGTTGATCTTACGTAAATGACTCGGATGCACAAGTGATTTTCGCGTGAGGGCGATGACCGTTAAATTCCGTTAACGGTTTTCAGCATTAGCCAAACGCGGGAAATGAGTTTCTCTCTCATGAAGTGGCCTATATATCAGGGTTATTGGCCGCACGAAGCAGTTAGCGTTATGCTAGTGTTGTTAATTGGTTAATGTGCCAGTGTTTTTCCTGTCTAATCCTGTAACGTGGTGTTATCTACCATCAGGTGGAAGATATTGGATAATTAAACTGGGTGAGTTCGGAGGAGCGGTGTCAGGGGGCTGGCGGTGGAGCAGTGGTGGTGGTGGTGTGGTAGCGGAGGGTTCAGATGTATGGTGAGGGGGACTGGTGGTCTACGTGGTCTACTGTGGAGGCTGAGGATCAGCAGGACTTTTGCGGTCACTCTTGCTCGACCATGATCGTCGTATGGGGGTACGTGTGGCGACATCAGGTGTTTGTAGCGAAGAAAGAGGTGGAGGAGGAATGTGCTGGAGTTGTGATACGATTGAGGGATTCTGTTTAAACTGGGCCAGATGTGTGTGTGTGTGTGTGTGTGTGTGTGTGTGTGTGTGTGTGTGTGTGTGTGTGTGGGGCGGGATGGGATGTCCCTCCACGAGTGTCTGTGGTTCTTTGTCAAAGTTTTTCTTGTGGGAATCATAACTGGAAAGTTTTTTTCGCCACAGCCTGGCCAGTAGTTTTGGTAGAGCACGGAAGTGAACTGTCGTTGAAAGTACAACATAACACTGTGTGTGTGTGTGTGTGTGTGTGTGTGTTGTGTACCCGTGTATGTGGCAGTGAGGATACAGATGTGTGTATCCAAAGTAATAAATGATGATAGAGTAATTGCTTTATTGCATGATGAATAACCCATTTCCAATGGCAACTATTCGAAACATTGGCAAGACTGTACTGCCTAAAGTTGTCATGTCTTACTAAGTTTTAAGGGGAAAACACTAGAATGGCGTGACCTCTCGCGTGATCTGAGCAAAGGCATATGTACGGCCACTGACAGCTGTTAAGTTTGAACATGTGTACATCATGGTGGGTGTGAGTGGTGCAGGTGTAGGAGAGGCAGCCACCGGACCATCACACACCTGCAGGTACCCCCACCTGGCGTTGTCCACCCCTGGACCACCAGTAATGGCATGGCACCTCCAGGTTCACACTAGATTCCATCACCCCTTCAGACGGTCGGCTCAGCCCTGCCTTCAGTGTCTTTGACGACACGTCTTGCACCCTAGCTTCTGAAAATGTTTCAGCGTAGACGTGCTGACCTGCCATATTCTAACATGTGTCTGTTTAATCACTGAATTCGTCTGAAGCTGAAGTACAGATTCATGATCTGTGTTGTGAACTTGTCGATGCCTTCAGGTTGTCCACATATTTTCCCCTTACATATGTCGATATTGTTGGTGAAGCACATACAGCAGAACAGCTGGATGTACAATTCATGTAGCGACCATTATTCATGTAGAGATACGTTGATATGTCGAACGTCTTCCAATAATACACTGGGTCATCTGTGCCGTCTGGCTCTCCAGCACTATACCGACCACCATCATGCTCCTGCCTCACTCCAGTGTGGGGAATGCCTTCCTCCCTGTGTGTTATGTGTCAGACGGTCCCCCTCTCTGATCCTTGTCTTAATTCAGATAATTTTGCTTAATGCTGAACGTGGTAATACATACAGCAGCAGTAGCAGTAGTTGAGGAGGTGCCTGGGGTGTGGCCGGGTCATCAGGTCTGCCTACATTCTTAAAGCCCGTTTTCTGAAGAGGAGGAATTACCTCTCAGTGTTTGTGGTAAGACCACCTGTCGTGGTCGGCTGCTGTCCGGGGTGCACACCGCCCATTACCAGGCTCTGACGTACACATTATTGGCATCAGTCGATATTTGCCTGCGGTCCTCAGGGCCACTCAGGACGGTGCGGTCCTCAGGGCCGCTCAGGACGGTGCGGTCCTCAGGGCCACTCAGGACGGTGTGGTCCTCAGGGCCGCTCAGGACGGTGCGCAGAGATGGATACTGGCGAGTTGTTATGATGAGTAGACGCCCGAGTTACCTATGCCATATTCTCTTGAATATAGAATATAATAATGATAATAAAATTATATATATATATATATATATATATATATATATATATATATATATATATATATATATATATATATATATATATATAGCGCAAGGAAACAGACGAAAGAAATGGCCCAATCCCCCCCCATACACATGTATATACATACGTCCACACACGCAAATATACATACCTACATAGCTTTCCATGGTTTACCCCAGACGCTTCACATGCCTTGATTCAATCCACTGACAGCACGTCAACCCCGGTATACCACATCGCTCCAATTCACTCTATTCCTTGCCCTCCTTTCACCTTCCTGCATGTTCAGGCCCCGATCACACAAAATCTTTTTCACTCCATCTTTCCACCTCCAATTTGGTCTCCCTCTTCTCCTCGTTCCCTCCACCTCCGACACATATATCCTCTTGGTCAATCTTTCCTCACTCATCCTCTCCATGTGCCCAAACCACTTCAAAACACCCTCTTCTGCTCTCTCAACAACGCTCTTTTTATTTCCACACATCTCTCTTACCCTTACGTTACTCACTCGATCAAACCACCTCACACCACACATTGTCCTCAAACATCTCATTTCCAGCACATCCATCCTCCTGCGCACAACTCTATCCATAGCCCACGCCTCG
>NC_092280.1:15993524-16041024 GCF_036320965.1 Panulirus ornatus
CACACACACACACACACACACACACACACACACACGCACTCACGCATATATATATATATATATATATATGTATATATATATATATATATATATATATATATATATATAATAAGTATATATATATATATATATTTTTTTTTTTTTTTTTTTTTTTTTTTTTTTTTTTTTGTCGCTGTCCCCCGCGTTTGTGAGGTAGCGCAAGGAAACAGACGAAAGAAATGGCCCAACCCGCCCCATACACATGTATACACATACACGTCCACACACGCAAATATACATACCTACACAGCTTTCCATGGTTTACCCCAGACGCTTCACATGCCCTGATTCAATCCACTGACAGCACGTCAACCCCGGTATACCACATCGATCCAATTCACTCTATTCCTTGCCCTCCTTTCACCCTCCTGCATGTTCAGGCCCCGATCACACAAAATCTTTTTCACTCCATCTTTCCACCTCCAATTTGGTCTCCCACTTCTCCTCGTTCCCTCCACCTCCGACACATATATCCTCTTGGTCAATCTTTCCTCACTCATTCTCTCCATGTGCCCAAACCATTTCAAAACACCCTCTTCTGCTCTCTCAACCACGCTCTTTTTATTTCCACACATCTCTCTTACCCTTACGTTACTTACTCGATCAAACCACCTCACACCACACATTGTCCTCAAACATCTCATTTCCAGCACATCCATCCTCCTGCGCATAACTCTATCCATAGCCCACGCCTCGCAACCATACAAAATTGTTGGAACCACTATTCCTTCAAACATACCCATTTTTGCTTTCCGAGATAATGTTCTCGACTTCCACACATTCTTCAAGGCTCCCAGGATTTTCGCCCCTTCCCCCACCCTATGATCCACTTCCGCTTCCATGGTTCCATCCGCTGCCAGATCCACTCCCAGATATCTAAAACACTTTACTTCCTCCAGTTTTTCTCCATTCAAACTTACCTCCCAATTGACTTGACCCTCAACCCTACTATACCTAATAACCTTGCTCTTATTCACATTTACTCATATATATATATATATATATATATATATATATATATATATATATATATATATATATATATATATATATATATATATATATTTTAATTTTCCAAAAGAAGGAACAGAGAAGGGGGCCAGGTGAGGGTATTCCCTCAAAGGCCCAGTACTCTGTTCTTAACGTTACCTCGCTATCGCGGGAAATGGCGAATAGTATGAAAAAAAAATATATATATATATATATATATATATATATATATATATATATATATATATATATATATATATATATATATATATATATAGTGTCGTGGCTCGTGCCTGGCGTGGGGGGACGTGAAAGTAAGTGGGGAAATTAAAATTTCCCACTTAAGTATCGTGTTTAATGTATGATAATTAATATGCAGATTGAATACTTAGCATATATTTCGAATTCTCGCGAAAGTGGAATAGAAGCATTTGAGTCCGGGTACCAGTTGTGTGTGTGGCTGGCTTAAGAGCTCTCACACCTACGACAAAATCCTCATTTGACTCCGATTTTCCAGCTGGCTAAACTGGTTCTCGTGAACACATGACGGCCTAACTCCTTCCCTACACCACACCACAGTCTCCTGTGTCTTGAAGGATGTATGTAGGATCTGTCCTCTTCCTCCTCTTCCTCTTCCTCTTCCTCTTCCTCCTCTTCCTCCTCCTCCTCTTCCTCCTCCTCCATCTCCTCTTCCTCCTCTTCCTTCACACCGTCCTCATGGGGAGGTGAAGACCTGAGGCGAATTCAGAATGTTCGCTTCAAAAGTTTATTCCAAAGATATTCACTTTTTGCTTGGTGAGGACGAGACGTAAGGCCGTTACACATCCTCCCATATGTTACAGTCGTGTAACCATCGTACACTACGTGTTTGCCGCAGTGTTGAAGTGCCAGAAATATAACTGAAGAGGAGGTGGCTGGCAGGGGTATGAAAGCTGTGAGCTCCCGCTGGGGAAAGATTAATTTTCCATGCGTCTTGGACGAGAAGGTAATGTCTCACCATTATCACGACACATTCTCTTGGGGAGGGGATAAATGTGGAAGCGAGGGATATGTTTAGACGACGGAATGTACAGCCCTTCCACGACCTCTGTCGTCCGCCAGACCCGCGGAGAGGCCGGTGGGGTGGGGGTGGGGAGGTGCTGCCAGGCTGTTGTGTGTGTGTGGGGGGGGGGTCTACAAGTGAGGAGCCGAGTCGTGATGAGGATCAGTGGAGGGCCTTACTCAGGGGTCACGAGTTTGTGGAGGTATGGGGGTGAGAAGTGCGCTCTGAGGACACTTGAACCCGTACGGAGACAGAGGGTCGCGAGGAAGGAAGGGGAGGGCACCGTTGTGGCCGACACACCGAGGACTGACAGGCATCCGGCACGGCACGAGGGGAGGACTGTCTGTCACCAACGACCCTGACGACGAGTTGCTGAGCGGCCTCGTCGAACATAATAGCTGGAGAATGTTTCCCCGTCGTCTTGAGACGGAGATAATCTCACCATGATGGCCGTCGCTGAAACTGATGGTGAATGTATCGGAGCTCATGTTAGCCGTCCATATTCCTTGCCTCTGATGCCTTCTGTATACGAGTCTTGAGACACACACAGAGCGCCGGCAGGTGTGGGGCTGCCAGGACAATGCGGTCGTCGGTCAGACAGGTTTGTGATGCAGGAGAGGCTCTTATCTGGCAGGCGGTTATGACTGTGTGGCAGCTATTGTGAGGCAGGTGGTAGGTAGTGGCGGTGTTGTGGCTACCAGCTGCTCGGCCGTGTTAATTGGCTGAGGGAAGGGAAGAGCAGAATGACGCGCGCGCACAGGTGGGCCTGGCTCAGGAGGTCCCAGGAGTGAGGCACAAGTCATTGGGGTACTGAGGACGTATTGAGGATGAGTCACAAGTCACTGGTGTATCTAAGGACGTCCTAAGGGTGAGGCCCAAGTCGTTGGCTGGGCTGAGGTCGTGGCAAGGGTGAAGCGTACATCAGTGAACCAGTCACCAGTTGTTGGCCAGTGTTTGACCCAGGGATGGTACACAGGTGACAGGTGAAGGGGGTGTCACCACACGTCAGGTACATCATGTGTTGTACAGGTTAACACCACCAGGTCTCTGGGTTGTGGCTTTGTAGCGGCACGAACAAGAATCCAATTACTGTTTCCTTAGGAGGAATGGCTGAACATAAGATCAGGAGACGCGAGATTGCCTCCTGTGGTTGTCTTGGTCCGTCAGTGTAGGAATTCTTCCATCCACCATGAGCGACTCGGCATTCACCCTTGTATACACTCGCTGGTTCATTCATCCGCTGCATTATTCATCAAGACGTCTGGGTCTGATGTGCTCCTCCCTGCCAGGTGAGGCAGTGTAGCCAGGGCCCTCCACCCCACTGTGCTGGCTCTTCATCCTCCCCTCCCCAGTCTCGGCTCTGTATCAAGAACACTTCGTTTCATTGTCGTGCCGAGCCAGGCCAAGTGGCGGGGTGCGTCGGGATCAGTAAGGGAGCACGTGTTGCTGTGTGTGTGTGTGTGTGTGTGTGTGTTGGGGGGGACGGCGATGGTGAGGTGAACGGCGGGTTAAGTCAGCCGGCATCGCCACACACTTTGATGCAAAGCTTCATAAAGTACGCCCGCTATATTGTCATGAGATGAGCCGTTGAAGCTGTGTATTTATACCTCCTCCGTTGGGCTTGAGAAGGGTCCAAGGTATGTGTGCGTGTGTGTGCTCGTGTGTGTGTGTGTGGTGTGCGTGTGTGCGTGTGTGTGCTCGTGTGTGTGTGTGTGTGTGTGTGTGTGTGTGTGTGTGTGTTCGTAGCGGGGGATCTTGCTGGGGGAGGTCTCCGTTCCTGTGGCGTTTCCTTCGTGTTGCCATCATGGACGTGTGTCTGGAGTTGTCAGTCAACCTCACTGGTTGCCTGTGCGCCACATCAGCTGGGGTAATGTTTGTTTGCATTACTGAATATAAATGGCCTGGAGAGGTAGTCATCCTGCACGTGATACTGTTGTACGCCCGGTAGTGCAGCTGCGGCCACCTGCTCGCTTCTCGGCTGGCTTTTTCGCGAGGCCCCGAGGGTAAGAGGTGTGCCACACGCCCATTAGAGTATCATCACTAACACATATCGCGCAGCACTGTGACACTACACCACCACCACCACATTCCACCACCACCACACTCCACCACCACCACACTCCACCACCGTCACACTCCACCACCAGCACCACCACTACACTCCAGCACCAGCACCACTACACTCCACCACCAGCACCACCACACTCCAGCACCACTACACTCCACCACCAGCACCACCACACTCCAGCACCAGCACACTCCAACAACGTCACCACCACACCAGCACCACCACATCACCACTGAGGAACTTCCGTCCATCTGAGCCGCTTCCTTCCTCTCCCCAAAGCGTCATCATGATTACCACCGACCAACATTGTGAGATAACACAGCAGTGGTTGTCGCCGATAACATAGCAGTGGTTGTGCACGATAACATAACACTGGTTGTCCACGATAATACAGCAGTGGTTGTCCACGAAAACATAGTGGTTGTCGGCGATAACATAGCACTGGTTTGGGCGATAACACAGCAGTGGTCGTCGGCGATAACACAGCAGTGGTCGTCGGCGATAACACAGCAGTGGTCGTCGGCGATAACACAGCAGTGGTCGTCGGCGATAACGAGTATTCCGCTCCTCCAGAATAGGTTGTATGTAGCTATGGCCATGAGGAGTAGATAGCCTCCTCCCCCTCATACATTGTACAGTGTCAGCAGCAGTGTGGCCTTAATGTCAATGGCGGTGGTGTGGGAGGAGGAGGAAGGTTTACAGAGCTAAGATGACATTACCAATGTAAAAGAGACTCGGGGCATCGACACCAAACAATTCCTTGAATCACTGATAGATAATGAATCAATGCATCAGGAGGGAACTCGCGTAAGATCTGGCTAGACGTGCTGGGTTGTGAGGAGGCGAGGTCAGTGAACCAGCGGGGGCTGACAATACGCCAGACCTGCAACTGTGGAGGTGGCGATCTCATTCGTGGTGGGTGAGGTCTCGTAAATATTGCCCTTGGACGGAAGACAAGCGGCCGCGGTCATCAATCATTGGGCAAGTTGATCCACGAACACCTATGAACAATATTATGATGGAGGTGTACAGACACACTGGTAATGCTGGTGTCTTTATGATGACCTTAATTGGTTGGTGTATTGATTTATGAGGTGGGATTGCCAAGGAAGGCTTCCGTGGCCCTAAAGTAGGACGTGATGAGCCAGGATGATGATGATGATGATGATGATGTGTGTGTGTGTGTGTGTGTGTGTGTGTATGGACCAGCCAGGCTCTGAGGCAGTGGGTTATAGCAGTACCAGAGCCACTCGTATGGCTTCCTCTGTCTCATATTTATTTACCTACAAGAATCTGTGATTAATCATATGAACATCACCATGGTTTTGATTGCAGTCTGAGACCCGTGTGGTGTCCTGACCCTCACCTGCTACACAATGATCCTCAGTGCAGAGGTCTGATGCCTCTGTAGGGAAGTTTTATGGTCGTGCTGTGGAAAGTAGGACTCCCCTCCTCAGGAGAAGCCATTAAAAAGATTTTTTTTTTATTCTGGATCGCCGTTTCCGGCGTTAGCGAGGTAGCGCCAGAACAGACGGGGAAAAAGGCCACATCCGCTTATATCCATTTTCCAGCTTTCATGTGTAATGCACCGAAACCACAGCTCCCTGTCCAAGCCCCAAAGACCTTTCCATGGTTTACCCCGGAAGCTTCACATACCCTGGACCAGTCGACTGACAGCACGTTGACCCCCGATATACCACATCGTTCCAATTCATTCTGTCCCGTGCATGCCCCTGACCCTCTTGAAGAATTATTGTACGCGACATAAGTAAGGGTGAGGACAGTTCATTCTGCCAACTGTTCGCCTAACATTAAAGCTGGCAGTTGAGTCTGGTCGATATTTCCACGCCTGATGATAAGAGTAGGTCATCAGTGTAGCCCGACATGGCAACACGTCCCTCTCTTCGTCATGTCGACGACAGCGACACTAAATGAAAGACATCATCCACTCAAACCGTGGATAGATGGCTGACGTTACTTGTCAGTTAATGAGAAATGATTCCTTATTGTATTTGGCTCCAGCAGCGGATGATTTAATGCTTCAACGTAAACTCCAAATGATTATTTTCTTCCCTGGACCGCTACTGAAACAAGCCTTTGGAGGTCCCTTTCGTATGTGACACAGACGCAGGTGACGGAGTTGACACAGACGCAAGTGACACTGACGTATGTGACGCAGACGCAGGTGACACTGACGTATGTGACGCAGACGCAGGTGACACTGACGCAAGTGACACAGACGCAGGTGACAGACGCAAGCGACACGGACAGAGGTGACACAGACGCAGGTGACACTGACGCAAGTGACACAGACGGAGGTGACAGACGCAAGCGACACGGACAGAGGTGACACAGACGCAAGTGACACAGACACAGGTGACACAGACGTATGGGACACAGACGCAGGTGACCCAGACATAAGTGACACAGACGCAGGTGACACAGACATCAGGTCTAAAGACTGAAGGCGAGGCATCCGTAGCGCTGGTCGGCCACCATCCCCCTGGGGTAGCTAGAAACCAGGCAATGGTCAGGCTTTGGGACACAGTGACGCTCGTGTATGGTGGAGACCCCGGCAGACCCGTAGTGACCCGGGCCGGGCCACCTGCACCGTACACTAACATGGTGTAGTGTTGTTTACCTCAGTACTGGAGGCCATGGCTCTGGCCGAGTGATGGGCACTGCCCGTTTGAGGAACTAACCTTCATAGCACTGCATTAGTCGCTTCCCCCATGCTGACTGGGGAGGAAAAAAGCCATATTTTTTCCTTTTCCCAAGCGTCAAGTGGAGGCGTCAGTAACGCCTGATGGTGAGAGAGCGTAGCAGACGGGGAATACGTCTGACCGGGTGTCGCAGAAGATGAGGCAGTGCGTTACGTAGAGTTTATCGCCGCGTCCGTCATCTTAAAGAGGCTGTAACACCGTACAGCAGCAGTAACAGTTCAGTGGATCCGTCTCGCCCACACACGCCTCACACGAACAGCACATCCCACGAGTGGGTGTGTATCAGGCATAGACCTCATCTGGGATCATTATCTTGTGCGGGACCAAGAAATACCTGGTCTTGAGGGAGCGAGGCCCCCAGTAGGTGGGTACGTGCCACCCGTCTTGGACAAGCCCTTCAGTCGTGCAGATCCTGCCAAGACCTGACGAAGTGTACCGGGAGCGGAAGAGGTTGGTGGCTGGTGTGGCCCAGAGATGTAGCGAAAGAAAAAGGATCGTAAGGCGTCGTGGACGAGGTGGAAGCTGAAGGACTGTGACTCTCTATATACGTGATGCTTTTCAGAACGTCATTGTAAAAGTGGTAATGGTAATTGCTTCATAAAGGTCAGTTCAGTTCCTGCAGTGTATGTGGTCATGGGAGGTCTTGTACCATGCTCGCACAGACATGTGGAGGGATTCCACTCATGTCTCACTGTAGTAAATACTTCATAGGAAAAGATAAGACCCCGGGTTGTGAGGGGGTTATAGGAGAATGGGGGTCACGACTGGGAGGTTTGCCAGGTTCAAGGTTCCCTGGACCACTCGAGTGACACAGGTTTGTGTGGACAGTGTGACGCAGGTTTGTATGGACAGTGTGACGCAGGTTTATGTGGACTGTGACGCAGGTTTATGTGGACTGTGACGCAGTTTATGTGGACAGTATGACGCAGGTTTATGTGGACTGTGACGCAGGTTTATGTGACAGTGTGTGACGCAGGTTTATGTGAACAGTGTGTGACGCAGGTTTATGTGAACAGTGTGTGACGCAGGTTTATGTGAAGAGTGTGTGACGCAGGTTTATGTGAACAGTGTGTGACGCAGGTTTATGTGAAGAGTGTGTGACGCAGGTTTATGTGAACAGTGTGACGCAGGTTTATGTGACAGTGTGTGACGCAGGTTTATGTGAACAGTGTGTGACGCAGGTTTATGTGAACAGTGTGTGACGCAGGTTTATGTGAACAGTGTGTGACGCAGGTTTATGTGAACAGTGTGTGACGCAGGTTTGTGTGAACACTGCAGCTATACTGGGACATCACGCCAGTGTTACTTCCATAAACAACTTGGTTATATCTAATGTTGTATTGGGCCCAAGTGCCAGTTGTTGTTGTTGTGAGTTGGTGAGGATCAGATGTTTAAGCACCTTCCAGCACCTCGCTGTTATCAGCAGTAGAGTGATAGATAGACCAGCCCAAGTGATCTAACCAAAGCTTAGGTGAGGTTTGGTTAGATGAGTTTGCTAAGGTTTGGTTCGGGTTGTGGAGAGGCAAAGTGCCAGGGTCGTGTGTGTGTGTGTGTGTGTGTATAGAGATTCATTCTTGCCACCACACGCTTCGATTGAAGGGCGCTGTTATTGGAATTCACAACCAGTGCTGTAATTCACAACCCGTGCTGTAGTTCACAACCCGTGTTGTAATCCAAGATGAAACTAGGGATACAACAGAGGCGACCACTCCAGACTGTCAGTGTTGAGGCAGGTGTGGTGGTGTGTGTGTGGTGAGGGGGGTGGACCTCCTCTGCTCAGGACGCGGGAGTAGTGTACAGCTACTGTTTATTAACGCGCGTGTGGCCGGCCCCAGCCGCACACTGTACTACATACAACCTGTCGTACTCTGGCCAGGCAGGCGCCCTCGGCTCTCTGTGTCACCTGAGTGTACAGTTGTAGCTACACCCCGCTCCCTCCTCCTCCTCCTCCTCCTCCTTACCCTCACTCCTCAGGTGTTGGTAGCATGGCTGCCTGTGTCGCCTCCCTCCCCGCCCTCGCCGTCACAACTCAATAAGGAATGATATGAAGCAGGTGCAGACAGAGGCCACAGGATTGATCCGGACATACACAAGCGCCATTGTGCCCGGGGTCACGGTCAAGGAGGCTTTCTCTTTGTTAGCACTGATCAGGTATGAGTACCTAGGTCGTCTGGCGCTCGGGTGTGTGTGTGTGTGTGTGTGTGTGTTATGAAGACCAGAGTCGAGGTTTCTTTATTAACTCTGAGGTTCACCTGACGCCGACACACACACGGCTCGAATCCCGCAGCTTCACCTGCTTGTAAGACGACGTCTTGGTAATGATACTGAGAACTGTGAAGGTTTGTTATAATTATAATGATAATAAATAAATGTTGAGTTAAACTGAGGTCACAGTAAACCTTAGGGTATACAATGAGGTCACAGTAAACCTCAGGGTATACACTGAGGTTACAGTAAACCTCAGGGTATACACTGAGGTCACAGTAAACCTCAGGGTATACAATGAGGTCACAGTAAGCCTCAGGGTATACACTGAGGTCACAGTAAACCTCAGGGTATACAATGAGGTCACAGTAAACCCCAGGGTATACACTGAGGTCACAGTAAACCTCAGGATAAACACTAAAGGTCACAGTAAACCTCAGAGTAAACAGTAAGGTCACAGTAAACCTGAAGGTAGGCAGTTCCCTCGACCCATCTCTGGCGTAGTGAAGGTGAATCACACGTCCGCCCAGAACCTTGCGCGACACACGGCGTGTTTTTCCCTCACAATGTTCTATTGTGTAAGAGATGAAGCACAGACTCGCCCCGCTGCCAAGAACTAACTCTCTCTCTCTCTCTCTCTCTCTCTCTCTCTCTCTCTCTCTCTCTCTCTCTCTCTCTCGGTCTGATGGTGAATGGCGGGAGGCAAGAGGCAACACTCGGAAATGTTCTGATATAAAATGGCCTTTCATCATCATCGTAGTGAGCCAGCCAGACCCGTCCACTATTAAGGCTGACAGCAGGAGGAGGAGCAGGAGGAGGAGGGAACCTTCGGCAGAGGTTGTGTGTGTGTGTGTGTGTGTGTGTGTGTGTGTGTGTCACATGAAGTGCTGGGTGGAGACCGGCGTGTGCTGGTGGGGGAACGGTGGGGAGAGTGTGAGGGGCTCCTGTCTGATGATGGTGGTGTGTGGGAGGTACCATTCACATCCACACACACACACACACGCAGCACACACATACACACACACACACACACACACACACACACACACACACACACGCAACACACAAGCACTCACTCAACACACACACGCAACGCACACACGCAAGCACTCACGCAACACACACACGCAACATACACGCAGCACACACACGTAACACACACACGTAACACACACACACACACGCGCAACGCACACACACGCGCAACACACACACGCAACACATACGCGCAACACACACACACACACACACACACACACACACACACACATGCAACACACGCAGCACACACACCTAACACACACGCAACACACGCAGCTCTTCTCGGCTGTGTCGAGGGAAGTATGTGAGTTGGCGTCTTTTGAAGGCGTGAGCATAAACTTGTCCCTCCCCTTCACCAGCCACAGTCCTGTCCTGGTGGACAGTGAGAGCCGGTCTTAAGACGTGACACCTGGGTCTGTCCTCGACAGTCTTGAGACGTGACACCTGGGTCTGTCCTCGACAGTCTTGAGACGTGACACCTGGGTGTGTCCTCGACAGTCTTGAGACGTGACACCTGGGTCTGTCCTCGACAGTCTTGAGACGTGACACCTGGGTCTGTCCTCGACAGTCTCTTGGAGATAGTCAACTGATGTGTTGACTGTGTGTAGTGGGGTGTGTGGTGGCGGGGCGGGGCGCGGGGCTGACCAGAGGCGTCTCCACCTGACGGCACCAGTAGCTTACGTGTCACCTGAACGTGTCATTCATAATGATGGTTTACCTCAGGTACTGGAGGAGGAGGAGGAGTTCCTCATCCGTGTGAACAGTTCAGTTATGTAACGCGTTACATGATTCAACCACTGCGGCCCATTCCGTGTGAACAATACAGTTGTTATTTAACGCGTTACAAGATTCGACCTCTTGAGGTTCAGTCTGTGTGAACGATACAGTTGTTATATAACGCGTTACAAGATTCGATCTCTAAGGTTCAGTCTGTGTGAACGATACAGTTATGTAACGCGTTACAAGATTCGACCTTTGAGGTTCAGTCTGTGTGAACGATACAGTTGTCATGTAACGCGTTACAAGATTCGACCTCTGAGGTTCAGTCTGTGTGAACGATACAGTTGTCATGTAACGCGTTACAAGATTCGACCTCTGAGGTTCAGTCTGTGTGAACGATACAGTTGTTATGTAACGCGTTACAAGATTCGCCCTCTGAGGTTCAGTCTGTGTGAACGATACAGTTATGTAACGCGTTACAAGATTCGCCCTCTGAGGTTCAGTCTGTGTGAACGATACAGTTGTCATGTAACGCGTTATAAGATTCGACCTCTTGAGGTTCTTTCTGTGTGAACGATACAGTTGTCATGTAACGCGTTACAAGAATCGACCTCTGAGGTTCAGTCCTGGAACCCATGGTACACGCTGCAGCATCTGTGGTGCCCACAGGGTGTGGAGGAGAGCGGCTGAATTTGATACATCCACCTGTGAATGCGTCATTGTTCTGCGCGAGTTTATGTGTGTGTGTGTGTGTGTGTGTGTGTGTGTGTGTGTGTGTGTACAGCTTCACGCGGGAGAGAGAGGGTTGAGTCATTTCTTATGGTCTTTTCTCGTGTTGTCTTTCCTGCTTGACAGGCGTGTCCTTGTCGGATGTCACACTTTAAGCTGCATCTTATCCTTGCTCGTAACTTAAATCGTTATATATATATATATATATATATATTGGAAAGGATCACAATTTTGCGCGTGATCAAGATATTCCTATGAGTCCACGGAATATTGTGTTTCATTTTCCCCATGGACTCATAGGAATATACACACACATACACACACAGACACACACACACACACACACACATACACACACAGACACACACACACACACACACACACACACAGACACACACACACACACTGTTGTTCCAACAGCTGATTGTATAAAGAGAATCTTCCGTATGAAGTGCATATATAGCTTGTATTTAGGCTTACAAGATGGCAGTATATGACACTTTGAAGATGGTAGTGTTATGTGCAGTTTGACCATATGTAGGGGTATACCTCTGCCCACGAGTGTGTGTGTGTGTGTGTGTAACAGCACATGAGCAGCTGTGAGGGAGCAGCTTACGTCTGGTTAAGAGCATCTTCATGTAGTTGTCAAGTGTGTTATTAAGGAACTTGGCTCTAATGGTGGGAGGTGTTCCGGTTAAGTTGTGGTGGTGGGCGGCAGGTTGACGGGGGTGTGGCGGTGGGGCGACACTAGAGGAAGGTGAGGAGAGAGTGGCAGATGAGGGTGGGGGACGGCTCGGTAGTGTGAGGAGGGGTTGGGTAGGGGGAGGAAGGTATGGCGGTATGGAGAATAGTAGTGGAATGTGTAGGATGGGAGAACGAGGACGGAGGGATGGGTGGGATAGGAGGACAGGGTTGGATGGAGTGGGTGGGACAGGGATGGCAGGTGGATGGGTGAGTGGGAGGGAGAAGTGGCTGGTGTTTACGCTACTGACAAACATATGAGGTGGGTGTTGACTGGCCAGGGTGAGGGCCTGCCTTGTTATGGTGTTCTCCCACGACCTACCACGTGCACACACACACACACACACACACACACACACACACACACACACACACACACACACACACACACACAGCAATGAGACGTGACAAGAGGAAGAATATGATAGCTGTTCTACGTAATACACAAACAGTAAAGTAGTATTTCCACAGACACGCCCCCAAACGGCTGCGTCAGACATAAACACTGGTCATGGCGTCATAACAGGAGTGAGGAGTGAGTGAGGGAGGCTGGGCGGCGGGCTCCCCAGGCGGGCGGAGGGGGACGTTCGTCCGGGAAGCATCTGGTTGTGGCCATGGCCAGGGAGGAGGTGTATGAATGAGCAAGTGCCTCTCTGTGAGGGTAATGGAGAGCCACACGCTGAAGACCGATAGCAGAGACTGTGAGGGAACGAGAGAGAGAGAGAGAGAGAGAGAGAGAGAGAGAGAGAGAGAGAGAGAGAGAGAGAGAGAGAGAGAGAGAGAGATCTTCGGAAGGTGAGTGGTGAAGATGATAACATCTGAATTGAAACGAAGGTGATACGGAAGTCTGCTGACCAGGAGAGGTCAAAGTACATATGGTGCTAGGGTCAGGTGACCAAGAGGGGGTCTTAGTATGTGGCGCTGAGGTCAGGTGACCAGGAGAGGTCACACCATGTGGTGCTGAGGTCAGATGACTTTGAGGGGTCAGAGCACGTGCTTCATACAGTGACAGAAGTCCCAAGGGCAGAAGGTGGGGTCAGGTCTGTACCTCCACAATGGTAAACACCGTGGTGTAACGGTCCCGTGTCTGGTGAATAGGTTCGAATCCTGGTTGTGGCAGTCGGTCCACAGTCAAACCACCTGTTCATCTCCCCTTACTCAGGTTAATGTGTATATATATATATATATATATATATATATATATATATATATATATATATATATATATATATATATATTATATGTGTGTGTGTGTGTGTGTGTGTGTGTGTGTGTGTGTGTGTGTTATTGATTTTATTATACTTTGTCGCTGTCTCCCGTGTTAGCGAGGTAGCGCAAGGAAACAGACGAAAGAATGGCCCAACCCACCCACATACACATACATACATGCGCACACATTTCAGCATATGCATACACAGACATATACATATATACGCATATACATATTCATACATGCTGCCTTCATCCATACCCGTTGCCACCCCGCCACACATGGGGTGGCCTTGATTGGTTAACATAAAAAAGATCTGATGACACTAGGAAGAAAATGATGTTATCATAGGGTTCGGAACAGTAGTATACCTCAGTGTAGGGAACAGTAGTATACCTCAGTGTAGGGAACAGTAGTATACCTCAGTGTAGGGAACAGTAGTATACCTCAGTGTAGGGAACAGTGGTATACCTCAGTGTAGGGAACAGTAGTATACCTCAGTGTAGGGAACAGTAGTATACCTCAGTGTAGGGAACAGTAGTATACCTCAGTGTAGGGAACAGTAGTATACCTCAGTGTAGGGAACAGTAGTATACCTCAGTGTAGGGAACAGTAGTATACCTAAGCGTAGGGAACAGTAGTATACCTCAGTGTAGGGAACAGTAGTATACCTCAGTGTAGGGAACAGTAGTATACCTCAGTGTAGGGAACAGTAGTATACCTCAGTGTAGGGAACAGTAGTATACCTCAGTGTAGGGAACAGTGGTATACCTCAGTGTAGGGAACAGTGGTATACCTCAGTGTAGGGAACAGTAGTATACCTCAGTGTAGGGAACAGTAGTATACCTCAGTGTAGGGAACAGTGGTATACCTCAGTGTAGGGAACAGTAGTATACCTCAGTGTAGGGAACAGTAGTATACCTCAGTGTAGGGAACAGTGGTATACCTCAGTGTAGGGAACAGTAGTATACCTCAGTGTAGGGAACAGTAGTATACCTCAGTGTAGGGAACAGTGGTATACCTCAGTGTAGGGAACAGTAGTATACCTCAGTGTAGGGAACAGTAGTATACCTCAGTGTAGGGAACAGTAGTATACCTCAGTGTAGGGAACAGTAGTATACCTCAGTGTAGGGAACAGTGGTATACCTCAGTGTAGGAACAGTAGTATACCTCAGTGTAGGGAACAGTAGTATACCTCAGTGTAGGGAACAGTAGTATACCTCAGTGTAGGGAACAGTGGTGTACCTCAGTGTAGGGAACAGTAGTATACCTCAGTGTAGGGAACAGTAGTATACCTCAGTGTAGGGAACAGTAGTATACCTCAGTGTAGGGAACAGTAGTGTACCTCAGTGTAGGGAACAGTGGTATACCTCAGTGTAGGGAACAGTAGTATACCTCAGTGTAGGGAACAGTAGTATACCTCAGTGTAGGGAACAGTAGTATACCTCAGTGTAGGGAACAGTAGTATACCTCAGTGTAGGGAACAGTAGTATACCTCAGTGTAGGGAACAGTAGTATACCTCAGTGTAGGGAACAGTAGTATACCTCAGTGTAGGGAACAGTAGTATACCTCAGTGTAGGGAACAGTAGTATACCTCAGTGTAGGGAACAGTAGTATACCTCAGTGTAGGGAACAGTAGTATACCTCAGTGTAGGGAACAGTAGTACAGCTCAGTGTAGGGAACAGTAGTATACCTCAGTGTAGGGAACAGTAGTATACCTCAGTGTAGGGAACAGTAGTATACCTCAGTGTAGGGAACAGTAGTACAGCTCAGTGTAGGGAACAGTAGTATACCTCAGTGTAGGGAACAGTAGTATACCTCAGTGTAGGGAACAGTAGTATACCTCAGTGTAGGGAACAGTAGTACAGCTCAGTGTAGGGAACAGTAGTATACCTCAGTGTAGGGAACAGTAGTATACCTCAGTGTAGGGAACAGTAGCATACCTCATTGTAGGGAACAGTAGTATACCTCAGTGTAGGGAACAGTGGTATACTTCAGTGTAGGGAACAGTGGCATACCTCATTGTAGGGAACAGTAGTATACCTCAGTGTAGGGAACAGTAGTATACCTCAGTGTAGGGAACAGTAGTATACCTCAGTGTAGGGAACAGTAGTATACCTCATTGTACGGAACAGAAGTATACCTCACTGTAGGGAACAGTAGTATACCTCAGTGTAGGGAACAGTAGTATACCTCAGTGTAGGGAACAGAAGTATACCTCAGTGTAGGGAACAGTAGTATACCTCAGTGTAGGGAACAGTAGTATACCTCAGTGTAGGGAACAGTAGTATACCTCAGTGTAGGGAACAGTAGTATACCTCAGTGTAGGGAGCAGTAGTATACCTCGGTGTAGGGAACAGTAGTATACCTCAGTGTAGGGAACAGTAGTATACCTCAGTGTAGGGAACAGTAGTATACCTGAGGATGGGGAACATGAGTAAGCTAGAACAGATGACGAACATTGACGTCTTCACACTGGCCTCCTGTGTCTGGTGATGTCATACCGCCGGGAGTGTAGGAGACAGACAGACAGACTGACGGACGGTCATGATCTCCAGACGCAGAGTCGCTGTAGACGACTGGAGACGGAAGTGAACACAGGACCTCACTTTCCCCAGCTAGTGACACTGTGGTAGACCAAAAAGGTTTGTTTTTCTGTTACCCCTGCCTCTCTCTCTCTCTCTCTCTCTCTCTCTCTCTCTCTCTCTCTCTCTCTCTCTCTCTCTCTCTCTCTCTCTCTCTCCCTTCCTTACTAGGCCTTCCCTGGCATGTCTCCTCCACTGGAGTATCCACTGACGTCTGACAGACTCTAGATGTCCTCTCCTCCTCCTCCTCCTCCTCCTCCTCCTCTGCTGCAGGTCCCCAGGCAGAGTAGAATAAAAAATTAAAGACATAATAATCAGATTTCCAACCAACTTCATTCTGCTGGCAGTCTTGATCTATCGAGGTGTTCGCTGCAGTGAGACTGGGACCACTGACCAAAGACCAGGTCAGAAATGAAAGAAAAACTCAGGAAAAGGAAAGTTTTAGTGTGAGTCTATCAGGTGGGCGACGCGTCGGGACGGTCCGTCAGGTCAAATTAGGTGACGTTAAGAAATATGATGATGATGATGATGATGATGAAGGGAGGCGTTTATGAGAGATTGAGGCAGGAACTTTCTCCACGACTGCTACAGTTGATGGTCGTGTAGAGGAGCGCAGGGGAAGGCGAGTGGAGGACCGGGGAGGAGGGTAAGAGGCAAGGATGATGGATGGGGGACGTGAGGGCACAGGAATGATGGAGGTGAGGACGGTGTGTGGGGAGTGCAGTGCAGATGGGGAGATGAAGGAGGTGAGGACGGTATGTGGGGAGTGCAGTGCAGATGGGGAGATGAAGGAGGTGAGGACGGTATGTGGGGAGTGCAGTGCTGCTGGGGAGATGAAGGAGGTGAGGACGGTATGTGGGGAGTGCAGTGCAGATGGGGAGATGAAGGAGGTGAGGACGGTATGTGGGGAGTGCAGTGCAGCCGGGGTGGTGAAGGAGGTGAGGACGGTATGTGGGGAGTGCAGTGCAGATGGGGAGATGAAGGAGGTGAGGACGGTATGTGGGGAGTGCAGTGCAGATGGGGAGATGAAGGAGGTGAGGACGGTATGTGGGGAGTGCAGTGCTGCTGGGGAGATGAAGGAGGTGAGGACGGTATGTGGGGAGTGCAGTGCAGATGGGGAGATGAAGGAGGTGAGGACGGTATGTGGGGAGTGCAGTGCAGCCGGGGTGGTGAAGGAGGTGAGGACGGTATGTGGGGAGTGCAGTGCAGCCGGGGTGGTGAAGGAGGTGAGGAGCAGGATGCCACTGAGGCATGGACGGGTGAGGGACTCGACGTGGAATGTGTGGAGAGAAATCTGGAGGAGTGAGAGTGGGAGGGAGGGAAGGAGGGAGGGGGGGGAGAGCGAGGATACGAAGGACGGATGAAGGAGGGAGAGGTCTGGAGGGATCAGGTGGGCCCGCCTCTGATCTGGCCTCCCGAGGCGACCCCAGGGGTCTGACCGTACCAATATGCCTCAAGATGACTGAATATGGATGACACTGAATGAATATACACATCTGGTGTGAACTTGCCACCCGGTCTTGTTAGAGTTCCTAGCTTCCGTCAGGCTGTTCCCTCAGTAATATTTTGACTCTCCTGGAGTGAAATGCTGAGGGCGGAGGGAAACAGCATTTCCAAGGGTGTGGGAGAATGTGGAGCTGGGGATCACTGTGGCACTTCCAGGGTGTGGTAGCCGGCAGCCAGTGGCCATTTGGGACTTGTGTATGTTCAGGGTGGCTCGCCGAGATGTCCTGGACGTTGTCTTGTCGTAGAATGCATTTCAGGGATGTTTGAAGCAATGGGAAGGTTTTCGCGAGTCTCTTCGTATGTCTGGAAGCCTCCAGGAGTATTTGGTAGTGGATTTCATTTTGTTTTGCAGTGGACATGTTTACAGGATTCTTTTAACTGTATAATCAGGTAGCTTTTAGAAGTCTGCGTGGAGAGGAGGAACCCTCCAAAGGTTTCTTTTAAATTTAGAGGCCTTCAGAGTCTTGTGTGCACGTGATGCTGAGAGGGGTTCCAGGTGTGTGTGTTTATTTATGAGGAGGGAGTTTTACACTCGTGGCGCCCCGGCTACTGATGTGTGTGTGTGTGTGTGTGTGTGTGTGTGTGTGTGTGTGTGTGTGTGTGTTGTAAGTGTGGGGGTGTGCACATTGCTCTCCGGGTGTGAGGAGATTTCCAGGAGTCTCCCATGACTGGAGGACGTTAAAGTTTATGGTGATGGGGAGGCTGCAGGAAGGTGTTTTGCTATGGACGAACTCTGAGGAGGAGTGTCTGGTGAGAGGGCAGTTTCCACGAGTCTGATGACATGTTTCAGGAGTATGTATATGGTTATGGCAAGGTTGCGGTTGTATGTAAATATGGAAGTGGAGTTTCCTAGAATCTTTAGGATCTGTGGCGACGGGAAGGGTCCCCAGGAGCGTGTGGTGGGTAGGGAGGGCTTCAGCATTCTGTGTGGTCATGTATAGCGAGCGTTCTAGTGGTCTGTTTAATGTCGCGGGACCGTATGGGAATCTTGAGGAAGCTTGCTGAAGTCTGTGAATGTTATGGGCCAGAGGTGGTAGGAGCCAGTCTTCAGTAGCGAGGTCGTGTCTTGACAGCCTGCTGGGTGAAGGCGCAGCTTAAGAGTGTGTGTGTGTGTGTGTGTGTGTGTGTGTGTGTGTGTGTGTGTGATGAGAGGAAGGCTCCTGGAAGCTCGTATGGTGTTGGGAAGACTGTCGAGAAATTACCTGGCGATGGTTAGGCTGTCAGAAGTTATTCTTGGTGATGATTCCAGGACAGCCAGTAACCGGAAGCCTTAATAGTTATGTTCCTCTCGCTGTGTGGAGACCTGCAGTGATAAGTCGAGTGAAAGGAGGCTGTGAAATGTGTGGTTCTGGGTAGAGGTTTTTAGGGGAGTTTATCTTCTGATAGGGAGACATGTAGGACTGTGTACGGTGAGGCAGAAGCATCACATCCTACAGGGTGACGGCGACCTACATAGATACGTAGATCCAGGACTCTGTTTGGCACTGGGGTTCCCAACCTCCAGCACGTTGCCATGACCCTTCATAGCTCCCCTTGAGGGTTGTTTGTCCCCGGCTTACGCTGTGATAAAGATGTAAACAAGAGTACGTGGTGGGTTCTCATGCAGGGTAAACAACCTGGTCAGATCGGTCGTCTCTGCCTGCAAGATGGATGCATCTGAGGCTGTGTTTTGGAAGGTCATACATCTTGCTCGTATTTCAGCGGAGGAACGCCACCATGATGTATAACTTACGTTATTTACATTACATTCAGTACTTCCTTACTAGTTAGATTGGTCCGTCTCTGTGTGTAGATGAAGTGCCAATTAAAGATTGGTTTCTTTTACAGGATTTGCTTCTTAACGTATCCATGTTTTAACATACATGAACCGTCGGTTGGGGTCTCTTTAATTTGCCACACATAACACAACCACTTTATTTCTTGGTGTCTTCGGGGATGGTTTCAACCAGCAGACGTAGCCACCCCCCAGCAGACGTAGGTACCTGAGGGAATGTCTAACCAATAAAGGAACCACATTGCTCTTCTGAAAGTTACGTAGTTCATCGTTACCTGTGTAAACTGAACTAGAGAATTTTTCCTGGCAGCGTATGAATGGTATTCTTGGTAGCAAGCCATTTAGAGGGTCCCAAAACCCTGGAAAATCGTGTGAGGACCAGAAACGGGGAAAAAGGAATTGGTGGATGGGTGTGTGTGTCTGTCGCCGACTCTAACCCTCCGCATGAAGACGTGAGAGACTAGACATGTTTTGGGGAACTGAACACCATTCACGTAAGTGTGCACTCGTGTGTGTCGGGGGCAGCGTGTCATCATGTGAGGCACGACCCAGGGTTCCAGCCGTCGCCGTAATACCAGCGTCCTGGTTAAGTAGCGGCCCCGCGTTACGACGGCTGAGCCAAGCGCCGTCAGTAGCTGTGGGTGCAGAGGGCCAAGACCTCCCTGGTCGTTATAATGATTTACCATAATGAGTGTCCGGGTAAGACAGATAGAAATTGTCTTCCTTATTGAGGTGAAGTTGTTATTACCGTGTGAGTGGAGGGGCGCGGCCTCGTTAGTGGCCGGTGATAACATCTAGCGTGATGGTGGTGGGGCATGCCCGCCCTCCCTACTGCCTCACAGTGAAGCCAGACCCTCGCTCCAGGTCTTGCCCTGGTGACGCAGCTTCTGCTGCTCGGCGCTGTACCCCGCCCGCTCCCCCTCTTGTGTTGACCTCACCCCTCTCGTACATGACGTGCCTACACCACCTCACGTTGAGCAAACACCTCTATTTAAGATCTTAGTTATTTCACTAAATTGGTCCATTATACGCTTGGCTGGTATCACTCTACTCCTGTATTATAACGCCTGACTGATGTAAGCTTCATTATACTCTTCCATAATAAGCTTAGCAGATATTACCCTCAGCTTAAAGATACTTAATAGCAGAAAAAGAATGATTGAGTAGGAACAGGTGCGTGACTCGAGGTGGGAGGAGGGACCTGGGAGGTGGCAGGTGGTCGAGTGTGGTATAGTGGTGGTGGTTGGTGGCAGAGAGTTCACCCTTGCACCACACTTGCCACGGACTCTTTTGGTTGCGTTAGTGTGCAGTGGTGGGTGCGTGCACACTCACGCGACACTCCCATCACCTGGCAAGGGTTCGAGGCCCATCCAGCCTGCTGCTAATACTTAACAGGACTGGGGCACTGGGTTTATGCCAGTATTCACTGATATTGGTGTACTGTGCTTCTCCCAGTTTTCTTTAGTACAGGTGGACCAGCCTACTACCAGTAAATTCACCAGCACTGGTGTCCCGGGATGTTACCAGTACCCACCAGCACTAGTGTACCGGGATGTTACCAGTACATACTAGCACTGGTTGGTGTTCCGGGCTTCACCCAGTACTCACTGGGTGCTGAGTACTGCCACCACCACTGCTGGTGTGGGGAATATTGTCACCAGTTCCCGCATGCTCAGCTCCTTCCTCTGGGTGGCTCACAGTACCGGGTTGTTGATGATGTCCATCGCTGTCCCTGTCTAGTTAGACGTGAGGAAAAAGGAAAAAAAGAACCAGTAAATGCAACATGATCACTGATGCCCAGTACGGGTATGGACTGGTATTCTGTCGACTGATGTCCTCAGTAGACCCCGTTGCCGTCTTGTGTCACCTTGGTGTGACGCCGGAGGTGCACGGTGCAGAGGCCGTGTCCTCGAGGGTCAGGTCACGGTGTGTGGCATGATGTGTGGGGAGTGAGAGGACAGACGCGGGCTCCACCAGGGCGGGTATACAAGTGCCTCATCCCCTCCCTGGCCCGCCCCCTCCTACCGTGTTGTTACACATCTGCAGGTCTAAAAGGGCATTCGTTGCTCGAGAGAGAGAGAGAGAGAGAGAGAGAGAGAGAGAGAGAGAGAGAGAGAGAGGTTTGTATGCGATCAATCTTCTTTCCCTTCGCCGCACAGGTGATGCCTTGGCAACGAACACTTTCACATTCTCTTGAGTCATTGTAGCAGCAGCACCTTTGGCTGGAGTCCTGACAAGGCTGCAGGACGCACTCCTGAACCAGACCTACATGCCACAGCAGCAGCCTCCCACACGCCACTACATCTGGGAGAAGTCGACGTCGTCAACAGAGTTATGTGGTTTGTGAGGGACTTTGAAAGAGTAGAGGCCGGAGGCACCTCCTCCTCCTCCTCCTCCTGCTCTTGCCGCTGCTGCTGCAGTAGACGGACGAATTCATTCTACCTGGCAACCACATACGGCCTCAGGAGGGGCAGGCTGAGTGTATGGAGAGAGAGAGAGAGAGAGAGAGAGAGAGAGAGAGAGAGAGAGAGAGAGAGAGAGAGAGAGAGAGAGAGAGAGAAGGGGATAGACAGGTAGCTAACCCTCTGGCAGGACAGGAGAAAGTGGGGTAGGTAAGATGACATGGAGGGCGGACGGTGAAGCTCGAGACAGGTCATAGGAAGAGACAGATAAGACAGGTATTGGGAAATATCCGAGACAGATGAAAGGAAAAGACAGATGAGACAGGTACTGGGAAAACAATGGAGACTGGTAATAGGAAGAGACAGACTCCAGTCTAGGTCATAAGTTGGACGCCACTTGTGTTCACCCGAGGCAAAGGTTCCACTTGAGATATGTGTGGAGGCACGACCCGGCCTCTGAGACTGGACGGGAAGGGGCACGGAGCGTGGGATGGTGGAGGGAGGGCAGGCCAGGTAAACTGAGAGAGAGTCTTATAAGATAAATACTCGTGGAAGTTGTGCGGTTGGTTTAGGGGAAGGAGGAGGAGCAAGGGGCTACTGATGACTTGGGGAAAGTGTTGTGATAACTTTAATGACCAATTAGCGAACGCTTGGTCTGGCGGGAGGAGGACCTGTCCCCTTCCCGCGTTATGTCTGTACGCTGACGACGGCCGGAGTTATCCCATCATCTGGAGGCGGAGCCACCGTCCTGGACCCCTCCTCCCTCACGCCCTCCTACCGCCTCATCAGGAACCTCTCGCCTTCTCGGAGGATCGCGGTAGTAGTGCCAGTACTCGACGTGGGTCGTTATAGTCTCTCATTCTTCGGCCAGCCTGAGTGTCTTCTGGTTGAGTTAATCTCATTGTCACCCAAGCCTCATGCTTCAGTTAACCTGTGCTATGGTACAGTATGTATGGGACCCCAATGTTTCTGATGGTTTGGGGAGTCAGTGTTAAGGAAGTCGAGCTCTTCATCTCGTGTACACATTTCCTGTGCCGAATTTTGAATATATGTCATGTTTCAGCGCTGATGGAGTTTCTTCCCTGGGGGGGAACCTCACTGTTGAAGCCTCATTCTTGAGGGAGTTCACCTGTATGAGGGAATATCAGGGATCAGGGAGGGTCATTGTCGAAGGTCGCCTGTGGTGTCTGTCGGGGGTGGCGTGTCTCCGTGTGACTGCTGGAGGAGGCCGTCACACTCAGCGTCTCTGTTGTTGGAGGAGCTGTTGTATTGTTGACTAAGGCAGTGATCTATATTGGGGAGCCTCAATGTTGGAGTCTTGATGTATGGCAGAGTCTCACTGTGGGAGGCCTCTCTGTCTCAGTGAAATGACAGTGTCAGGGGAGGGAGGGAGGAGTGTTCTGACCCCGGAGAATGATTCTCGGTGCTGCAGAGGATTCTGTGGTACAGAGACTCGTCGTTTTACAGGCGTCTACACATATTGGAGGTGTTCTCCTCCAGGAGGATCTCCAGGCTCGGAGGAGTCTTAATAAGGTCGTTGTTGCTATATTCTACGAACATGATCGCAGGACACGTCTCTCCTGAGGTCACAACCCAGGAAGAACGACCTCACTCCTGCAGGAGAGCCAGTGTTGGAGGAGCCTCTATGTCGTAGGAGCACGACCTCACTCCTGCAGGAGAGCCAGTGTTGGAGGAGCCTCTATATCGTAGGAGCACGACCTCACTCCTGCAGGAGAGCCAGTGTTGGAGGAGCCTCTATATCGTAGGAGCACGACCTCACTCCTGCAGGAGAGTCGGTGTTGGAGGAGCCTCTATATCGTAGGAGCACGACCTCACTCCTGCAGGAGAGCCAGTGTTGGAGGAGCCTCTGTATCGTAGGAGCAAGACCTCACTCCTGCAGGAGAGCCAGTGTTGGAGGAGCCTCTGTATCGTAGGAGCAAGACCTCACTCCTGCAGGAGAGCCAGTGTTGGAGGAGCCTCTGTATCGTAAGGGCCTCGGTCGTCTCGAGTCATGAAGCCGGGAGGACCCTGCCTGCTACAGTCCCAAGGGCTGGTGCTCCAGCTGGCCCTCCCGAGGAGAGGCCAGAACTGCTGCCCTCCTTCCGGAACAGCCAATCAGGGCTAATAACCAGGCAATCATGCCAAGTTAATTCCCAAACTGTGGATGGTCATTTAACAGGAGAGCAATTTGATGGCGAGGCTCTCCTACAGTATATTGTAGTTGTATTTATCTTGTATGTGGCTGTATGAACCCTGATGTGCTGTCCAGATATACTGTGTTGTCATGTGTATAGCGTAGTGTACTGGGACGTAATATATGTTGTGGAGTATATTGTGACGTAATAGAAGTATACTGTGGTGCAATGTGACGTAATTCATGTACAGTGCAGTATACTGTGACGTGATATATATATATATATATATATATATATATATATATATATATATATATATATATATATATATATATATATTGATTGAGAGGGTGAAGGCATGTACAGAGCATCAGATTGGGGAAGAGCAGTGTGGTTTCAGAAGTGGTAGAGGATGTGTGGATCAGGTGTTTGCTTTGAAGAATGTATGTGAGAAATACTTAGAAAAGCAAATGGATTTGTATGTAGCATTTATGGATCTGGAGAAGGCTTATGATAGAGTTGATAGAGATGCTCTGTGGAAGGTATTAAGAATATATGGTGTGGGAGGCAAGTTGTTCGAAGCAGTGAAAAGTTTTTATCGAGGATGTAAGGGATTTGTACGTGAAGAAAGAGAGGAAAGTGATTGGTTCTCAGTGAATGTAGGTTTACGGCAGGGGTGCGTGATGTCTCCATGGTTGTTTAATTTGATTATGGATGGGGTTGTTAAGGAGGTGAATGCAAGGGTTTTGGAAAGAGGGGCAAGTATGCAGTCTGTTGTGGATGAGAGAGCTTGGGAAGTGAGTCAGTTGTTGTTCGCTGATGATACAGCGCTGGTGGCTGATTCATGTGAGAAACTGCAGAAGCTGGTGACTGAGTTTGGTAAAGTGTGTGAAAGAAGAAAGTTGAGAGTAAATGTGAATAAGAGCAAGGTTATTATATTAGGTACAGTAGGGTTGAGGGTCAAGTCATTTGGGAGGTAAGTTTGAATGGAGAAAAACTGGAGGAAGTGAATTGTTTTAGATATCTGGGAGTGGATTTGGCAGCGGATGGAACCACGGAAGCGGAAGTGAATCATAGGGTGGGGGAGGGGGGCGAAAATTCTGGAGCCTTGAAGAATGTCTAGAAGTCGATAACATTATCTCGGAAAGCGAAAATGGGTATGTTTGAAGGAATAGTGGTTCCAACAATGTTGTATGGTTGCGAAGCGTGGGCTGTGGATAGAGTTGTGCGCAGGAGGGTGGATGTGCTGGAAATGAGATATCTAAGGACAATATGTGGTTGAGGTGGTTTGATCGAGTACGTAATAATAGAGTAAGAGTGATGTGTGGTACTAAAAAGAGTGTGGTTGTGAGAGCAGAAGAGGTTGTTTTGAAATGGTTTGGTCACATGGGGAGAATGAGTGAGGAAAGATTGACCAAGAGGATATATGTGTCGGAGGTGGAAGGAACGAGAAGTGGGAGACCAAATTGGAGGTGAAAAGATGGAGTGAAAAAGATTTTGAGTGATCGGGGCCTGAACATGCAGGAGGGTGAAAGGCGTGCAAGGAATAGAGTAAATTGGAACGATGTGGTATACCGGGGTCGACGTGCTGTCAATGGATTGAGCCTTGGCATGTGAAGCGTCTGGGGTAAACCATGGAAAGTTGTGTGGGGCCTGGATGTGGAAAGGGAGCTGTGGTTTTCGGGCATTATTACATGACAGCTAGAGACTGAGTGTGAACGAATGGGGCCTTTGTTGTCTTTCCCTAGCGCTACCTCGCACACATGAGGGGGGAGGGGGGATGTTATTCCCTGTGTAGCGAGGTGGCGATGGGAATGAATAAAGGCAGCCAGTATGAATTATGTACATGTGTATATATGTATATGTCTCTGTGTGTATATATATGTGTACATTGAGATGTATAGGTATGTATATTTGCGTGTGTGGACGTGTATGTATATACATGTGTATGTGGGTGGGTTGGGCCATTCTTTCGTCTGTTTCCTTGCGCTACCACGCTAACGCGGGAGACAGCGACAAAGCAAAACAATAATAATAATAATAATAAGATATATATATATATATATATATATATATATATATATATATATATATATATATATATATATATATATATATATATATATATGTATGTATGTATATGCATATATATATATATATATATATATATATATATATATATATATATATATATATATATATATATATATCATAAGTGTTGAGGTATTTGTGTATGTGTGTGTGTGTGTGGCCGGAGCGTCCCACATCAGGCTACGGTATGGTAGGCCACAGGACGTAAAAGAAGACACTCCGTGGTGTATCGGTTTGCGATCATGACTGACGGATTCACTGGCCGCCCAAGCTGAAACGCATGGGTTCAGATTATGGTTGCTGCAGTCTGTCCACAGTCAACCCAGCTGTTCATCTACCCCAAGGGGTAGGTTGATGAAATGAGTACATAGCTGAGGCTAGGGTGTGTATATATATATATATATATATATATATATATATATATATATATATATATATATATATATACGTATATTATTTAATGATTTTGCCTTGATTAGGGCCTCAGCTGCCCTTGCCGTTTCTACTAACACAAAAAGGATCACATGAGAGGTATTATTATTATTATCATTATTATTATCATTATGATTATTATTATTATTATTGTCGTCATCATCATCATCATCATTTGCTACTGGAGGAATTGAGATATTCTTCAAAGGACAAACTTTTCCGGTTTGACGTTAATCAACTGTTTGTCGTTTCATGTGAATCTGTTGAAACCTGTGAACGTTGGCCATTGTCGCCAGAGGTTGTACATGATCTGGGTCAGAGGAGATGTCTGGCCAGATGTGCTGGGAGAGAGAGAGAGAGAGAGAGAGAGAGAGAGAGAGAGAGAGAGAGAGAGAGAGAGAGAGAGAGAGAGTCGTCTGGTGTGTGTGTGTGTGTGTGCTACATTATCATGAAAACCATCCCACTGACTTGTACGTTTTGATGAGTGTCTGGTAGTGAGAGAGAACCTCATGTGAGGATGTGGGTCACGTGTAGATGAGGCCCACGCCTCACTCGTCTACCCACGAACCTGTAGTGTATGTAATCAGATGTGCTACCAAGTATCACATGTTAATCCACAGTTCATGGCTCATGATGTAGATGGTCGAGTCTCACGTGAGACATTGTGATGTAGATGACCGGGCGGGTTACTGGTGGTCGCTAGTGTGTCTCTCCTGCCCTCACCTTAGACGCCATACCCTCCCGCTCCTGACCCAGGACGCCGTGCCTGCCCACACCTGACCCTGGACGCCGTACCCTCCCACACCTGACCCTGGACGCCATACCCTCCCACACCTGACCCTGGACGCCGTACCCTCCCACACCTGACCCTGGACGCCGTACCCTCCCACACCTGACCCTGGACGCCGTGCCTGCCCACACCTGACCCTGGACGCCATACCCTCCCACACCTGACCCTGGACGCCGTGCCGTCCCACACCTGACCCAGGACACCGTACCCTCCCACTCCTGACCCTGGACGCCGTACCCTCCCACACCTGACCCTGGACGCCGTACCCTCCCAACAGCCGGGTATGTACGGACGACCTGAGGTCTGGGCCGCTATTGGCTGCCTATAATTGAACCGGATCTAATTGGCGAATTCCCGCGCGCGCCAAATTCTTCGCGTCACTCTGTAATCCCGCTTTGTGATTGGCTGTTGGTTTCTCACGCGCCGTCACATCTCCTCACCGGCGATTGGCTGTTTAGCGCTCGTTACTAATTAGGCTTCAGGTGCGATTAAAAGATTATTGATCATCATCGAATTAATGCAGGATAAACGAGATTTGATAAAGACGTCAGGCAGGAATGGCTGGCTATGTTGGCTTGGATATGCGACCACGGTCTTGCCCAAGACGACGCACACGGAAGAGAAATCAGACTTCAAGACTGCCTTACTGACGACCTCGTACATATGTAGGGAAATGTGTATAGGTAACATTACATCCGTCTGGTGCATATAAAGCGTCCAGGTGATCCACAGCCAACACCGGAATTACTTATACATATCGAGAGATAATATAGCGTAGATTGGAGAGAATATAGCGTAGATTGGAGAGAATATAGCACAGTTTTGAGATGATATAGCACTGATTGGAGATAATATAGCGCAGATTGGAGAGAATATAGCGCAGATTTGAGATAATACAGCGCAGATTGGAGATAATATAGCGTAGATTGGAGAGAATATAGCACAGACATCTGACATGGGTATGATGAAGGTCACGTCCGGGCGCGGTCAGTATTACTAGCAGGGATATAGCAGCATCCTCGAGGTCAGCTTAGGCAGGGTACCCACCTGGCGAGCCAGCTGCTGGGGTGAGCGGAGCGTGTGTGTGTGTGCCGGGGTTGGGAGTGGCGGGAGGAGGCCCAGTTTATGAGGAGGCTCTCGAGGGACTTGTGACGCAGGAGGTAAGCGTTAGAGCTCTCACAATCGGAGGCCCAGGTATCAGAGGAGCTTCATTACCGCTCAAGGAGCCTCGTCTCCTTTATAGAAGGAGTTCCTCACTGTTGGCAGGAGTCGCTGGAGAGCACCGTGTCTGCTGGAGTCCCATTTCTTCCTGAAGAGCCTCATATCTGTTCCAGGAACCTCATCCCGGCCTGAGAGCCTCTCTGGCCTCCTCCTTTGTCTCTCCGTTGAGGATAATGGCGCAGCCACTGTGTGCTGCGGCGGCCTGGGCTTCCTCCTCCTCCTCCTCCTCCTCCCCACAGCCTTGGTCGGCGTCGCAGTTCCTGACGGTGGGTTCCTCCTCCTCCTTCTCTTCCTCCTCCTCCTCCTCCTCCTCCTCTTCCTCCTCTTCCTCCGCTTCAGGTACCACCAGCCACAGGTTACAGGCCTCTTGCCACATCCCACTACCACCTCCCGCTACCCCTACTGGCTACCTGCAGGTCCCTAGTGTAGCTACATGCCAGACTACCTGTAGATCCCTAGTGTGCCTACTTGCCAGACTACCTCCAGGTGCCTAGTGTAGCTACCTGCAGGTCCCTAGTGTAGCTTCATGCCAGAACTACCTGCACATTCCTAGTGTGGCTACTTGCCAGACTACCTGCAGGTACCTGGCACTGTTACCTGCAGGTCACCTAGTGTAGCTTCATGCCAGAACTACCTGCACTTTCCTAGTGTGGCTAGTTGCCAGACTACCTGCAGGTACCTGGCACTGTTACCTGCAGGTCCCTAGTGTAGCATCCTGCCAGAGTACCTGCAGGTCCCTGGTACTGCTACCTGCAGAACCCTAGTGGTGCTACCTGGCAGACTACCTGCAGGTGCTCCGTACAACACCTGCAGTAGAGGATCGGGACCCAGAGACGTGAGGGAGGGAGGGACGTGAGTGAGGGAGGGACGTGAGGGAAGGAGGGAGGGAGGCACCTGTAGCGCGCGCCAGTACCCCCGCCACTATCGACTGCCGCCCCTGAAATACTGGAGTGGTGTTGGTGCGCCACCTCAGGCGGTAAATCATTATGGATTATCGGTAATGCTACGTTTTCCCCTCGTTAACCTCCCACCTCCTCCCACCCCATCCCGCCCAACCTCTCCCCTTGTAAGGGGCCGGGACCCCTCGGCTTTTCCCCTCAGTTCGCCTCCGTCATCTTGTCCCGGCTCACTTAACCTCTCGTAATTCCACCGTTAACCTGCTCTGGGCGTGAGGTAGTGGACCATCTCCCTACTGTCCTGCCTTGGTTAGAGCTCCTTGCTGGGCCGAGGCTGCAGGTCCTCCCCCACCTCTCTCTCTCTCTCTCTCTCTCTCTCTCTCTCTCTCTCTCTCTCTCTCTCTCGCCTGTGGTACCGTCTCGTAGGAGTGAGGTAGTTTGGTGAGGGCTCTGCCTGTCGACTGACGTGTGTTGATGATTTTGGTTTTAGCTTAGAAAAAAAAAAGTATGGATTGTCTAGCTATACAAAGTATTTCATTGGTGGTATGGGAGAAGGGGACGTGGCTAGGGGGCAGGTGGAAGTCCAGTGTAAGAGGGTACAGCGGGTACAGTACACGTGACACAGGTTGGTGGCAAGTGGGTCCTAGTGAGTCCCACTGTCATCATAAGAGGAGGAGGAGGAGGGAGGTGTAGGATGCGTCATATACACATGATGTATAATCGCAGGACTGGAGGTGATGCTGACAGTCACCCACGTAACTACATTTGTTATACAACAAGTGTAGAACAAGTTATACATAATTGTGGTATACAAAACAAGTGTAGAACAAGTTATACATAATTGTGGTATACAAAACAAGTGTAGAACAAGTTATACATAATTGTGGTATACAAAACAAGTGTAGAACAAGTTATACATAATTGTGGTATACAAAACAAGTGTAGAACAAATTATACATAATTGTGGTATACAAAACAAGTGTAGAGGAAGTTATACATAATTGTGGTATACAAAACAAGTGTAGAGGAAGTTATACACAATCAGAATATATTGTTAACATTGATGATAACACAGGGGAAGGTGGAGAAACTGTTAACAACGACATTAGACACACGGATT
The DNA here is from genome assembly GCF_036320965.1 of Panulirus ornatus. Lineage (NCBI taxonomy): Eukaryota > Metazoa > Arthropoda > Malacostraca > Decapoda > Palinuridae > Panulirus > Panulirus ornatus. The sequence continues at coordinate 16,023,987 of NC_092280.1, forward strand.
ATACACTGAGGTGTGTACGTGAAACAGGACACAATTGTCTTATGTAGTCGTTAACCCTGATGGTAATATGGTAACCACTTGTGGTGTTAAGGGCTTTGGGGCTGCTCCTCCTCCTTCCAGGGTCACGTATGCCTCACGCAGGGTCTACGAGGTTCACCACCACCAGCAGACCAGAGGGTTCTTGCGCGCGAAGGCGCCCAGAAGGTTGTCCCAGACTAGAGTGCTACAAGCCTTTCCCTCCTCCATAGTCAAATGTGTCTCACTATTTTCCGCAAAGTTTTAAGACGGTGTGAACTGTGGAGGGCGCGTCGAATGAAACGAGGGCATTAACTCGAAGTTAATGCTTCAGTTGAGAGCTAAGTTGTTCATCCTTGAAGTCGTGAACGGTGGAAATGATTTGAAGGGGAGTGATGTTAATGGGTGGGTACGAGTGGCCTAGGCTGTTGGTGGCTGGCTGGCCGGAAGGAGAGGAGCGGGGGCCCACACCTAACCAACACGTGACCTCAGCCAAATTACGCTAATGTCTCGCTCACTGCTCTCTCTCTCTCTCTCTCTCTCTCTCTCTCTCTCTCTCTCTCTCTCTCTCTCTCTCTCTCTCTCTCTCTCTCTCTCTCTCTCTCTCTCTCTCTCTCTCTCAAGTTTCTAGGGCTGTAATTGTAAGGCGTATACTCCCTCGTTACTTGTCTGCTCGTGTGAACATGCTGGTATGAGTGTGTACGAAGAAGTGTGACGTGTGTTGGAATATTAGGTTTTATAGGTTCCGTGTGTGTGTGTGTGTGTGTGTGTGTGTGTGTGTGTGTGTGTGTGTGTGTGTGTGTGTGGACTGATTATTTGTAGAGCTATCTATTTACTAATGTTTTAAGGAAGATGAGTAGATACAGATATCTCTAGACAGATATAGATATATCTTGAAACAGTATAGTACTAGATGTGTTTGTGGTGGAGGAGGTCGTCTGGCGTGTGGGCTACACCTCCCTCCCGGCTGCATCGTCACACCCTTAGTTTACTGCAGCGTCAGCAGCTAACTGTAGCGTACCCTCATGGGGTATATACCGAGGAGAAGCATTTCATAAGGTAATGTACTGAGGAGAAGCATTTCATAAGGTAATATACCGAGGAGAAGCATTTCATAAGGTCATATACGGAGGAGAAGCATTTCATAAGGTAATATACCGAGGAGAAGCATTTCATAAGGTAATATACGGAGGAGAAGCATTTCATAAGGTAATATACCGAGGAGAAGCATTTCATAAGGTCATATATCGAGGAGAAGCATTTCATAAGGTAATATACCGAGGAGAAGCATTTCATAAGGTCATATACGGAGGAGAAGCATTTCATAAGGTAATATACCGAGGAGAAGCATTTCATAAGGTAATATACGGAGGAGAAGCATTTCATAAGGTAATATACCGAGGAGAAGCATTTCATAAGGTCATATATCGAGGAGAAGCATTTCATAAGGTCATATATCGAAGAGAAGCACTTCAAGGTTTTACCTGTGGTGCCGCACAGTGACCCTCGCCTTGACAATTGTAGAGGAAAGTCAGTGTGTGTAACCAGAAGTAGAGGGACCGAGGATGATCTTGAGAAAGGTATTTGGAAGGGAATTTAAGTTCTTGGGGCAAACGAGTAGGCAGTATATATATATATATATATATATATATATATATAGATAGATAGATAGATAGATAGATAGATATGCGCAATGATCACCCCTGGAAAGAGAAATAAAAAGGATTAGTTTTTACTTTCTTTTTCCAGTGGTGATTGCTGTATTATATATATGTATATATATATATATATATATATATATATATATATATATATATATATATATATATATATATATATATATATATATCGTTGTTGATAGACTGAGCCTGTTGGCGAGGCTGTGATATGGGAAATACAGACTCTCGTTTAAGCCATTCTCATCCCAAAAGGGAACCATCATCTCACCTCATGCTGGCATATCTCACCCTTGGAATTGTAGGAGTCCTGTAACACAGACACACACACACACACACACACACACACGTGGATGTATAGTTGTGGCCCATAGCTGAGTGGGTGGTTCGTGCACACCACCACCCAGGTGGTGAAGTACGTCCCTCCCTCCTGAGGTCCTGCAGGAGAGAGAGTTCGCTCGGTTGGTACAGGGACACAACACACGCCAGCACGGCAGTCCCCACCTGACGATAACCTGGTGGACCACGACGCTGGCGGGTCGTCGGCCGAGAGGTGTGCCAGGTGTCAAACGAGAGAGAGAGAGACAGCGTCAGGCGAGGTTGTATACAGAGGAGAGAGAGAGAGAGAGAGAGAGAGAGAGAGAGAGAGAGAGAGAGAGAGAGAGAGAGAGAGAGAGAGAGATTTTTCCCCCCCAAAAAAGTCAGTTGAGAGTCTCTACCACAGTCAGACGAGGAACTTCACACACACAGACGCGCGAGCGCGCGCCCTCCCTCCTTCCCTCCACCATCACCACCACCACCTCTCACACTCTCGGTTGCTTTCGTATGAGTGTAATGCTTTATGAAAGCCCTCACCACCACCTCCACCGCCTCCTCCAGGAGTGTCCTGCCCTGGTGAGTGCGAGCCCTTCACCGTGTGTGGAGATAATGTGTGTCCCAGTCTTGGTTTGGTCTTTCATGTTACGTGTTTAAGGTAAGAGACTCTTTCATTTTTCTGTGAAGTCTTGAACGAATACTTGAATTGATAAACTAACCACATGATACATGTATAGGTGCATGTATACCAGCAGTAGGAGACATGTATAGGTGGATGTATACTAGCCACATGATACATGTATAGGTGCATGTATACCAGCAGTAGGAGACATGTATAGGTGGATGTATACCAGCAGTAGGAGACATGTATAGGTGGATGTATACCAGCAGTAGGAGACATGTATAGGTGGATGTATACTAGCAGTAGGAGACATGTATAGGTGGATGTATACTAGCAGTAGGAGACATGTATAGATGGATGTATACCAGCAGTAGGAGACATGTATAGATGGATGTATACCAGCAGTAGGAGACATGTATAGTACTAGCAGTAGGAGACATTTATAGGTGGATGTATACTAGCTGTTGGACACATTTAGGTGGATGTATACTAGCAGTAGGAGACATGTATAGGTGTATGTATACTAGCTGTTGGACACATTTAGGTGGTTGTATACTAGCAGTAGGAGACATGTATAGGTGGATGTATACTAGCAGTTGTATACATATACAGGTAGATTTATACTAGCAGGAGGATGCATATGCAGGTGGATGTATACTAGCTATAGGATACCTATACAGTTGGATGTATACTAGCTATAAGATAAATATACATGTAGATGTATGCTAGTATAGGATACATATACCAAGGGATAAAAACCTAAGTTTCTGTTACATATACATTGACCAGAAATATGTGTTTTTGTGGAGTGAATCTATGAAACCCAATTAATATGGCACATACATTAAGGCAAGATTTACATTACATTTGCATAACATATTCATGGTCTTTAAAACGAAATTTACATTACATTTACAACTGCATAAAAAGAGCATTTATGTTACTTTGACAAGGGTATGGAGAGATTTACGATACATTTACAAGGGTAGTAAAACGAGATTCACGTTACATTTACAAGGGCAGTTAAACGAGATTTACGTTTTATTTACAAGGGCAGTAAAACGAGATTTACGTTGTATTTACAACTGCATAAGAAGAACATTTACGTTACTATTACAAGGGTATGGAGGAGAGATTTACGTTACATTTACAAGATCAGTTAAACGAGATTTACATTACGTTTACAAGGGCAGTAAAACGAGATTTACGTTACATTTACAAGGGCAGTAAAATGAGATTTACGTTACATTTACAAGGGCAGTAAAACGAGATTTACGTTACATTTACAAGGATAGTAAAACGAGATTTACATTACGTTTACAAGGGCAGTAAAACGAGATTTACGTTACATTTACAAGGGCAGTAAAATGAGATGTGCATTATCTATACATGGGAATGTAAACGAAATTGTCCCTGCATTTACAGGGGCATTAAGACGAGCCTTACATTTACCTTAAGAAGGTGACAGGAGCGCGAGATGTTATAGTATACCACGTCTACTACCATGGGTCTAGCTACACATTAACCTTACCTGACCCCAGTGCATGACTGGTGTTGGGTTGTGCATTACTAACTACACAGTCAGGACGGGGCAAACATACCTACCCCCACAGTTATCATGCACTGCCATCTTCCGTGGACATTATATTCTCTCTTCGTTTTCTTCTTCTACAGTTGGGTAGACGAGGGTAGACGAGAGGGTAATATGATCCTGGAGACATTTGATTCGAGTGATCTCACATCGGCTGATGAGACGAAGTGATTTTCACGAGGAAGTGTTCAGTGGAGGTGGTGGTGGTGTTAGCGGGAGTGGCGTCTGGCCCCAGCGTTCCTGGCTGGTTTTGGGAGCGGGTTGTATAGAACGCGCGAGGTGTTGCGAAATACGGAATTAATATACTAAAAAGCGCGTCTGCCTGGGGGCAACACGCCATGCTGTCTCTCCTGCAGGGAGGGATGGGTGGGACGGTCGTGGGAGGGGTGGGGGCATTCTTGGTGTGTGTGTGTGTTGGTGGAAGGGGGAGAGAGGCTGTTGGAGGGGTGGGTGAGCTGCTGTGAGGGTATGCTGAGTCCTCTCTGCTGAGAGCTGTTAGCTGCTGTCGTACAGGGGGTCACAGTTCAGAGGTGTTAACTGCTGTTCGTACAGGGGTCATGGTTTAGAGACCGTTTGAGAGCAGTGGCTGAACACCAAGTAGGTGTGGAGGAACGCTTGTTAGGACTGAGTGATGGGAGCGCGTCGCGTGGAGGGGTGGTGTTTGAAGACGTCGGTCCGTCGTGCGGGCTGGTGGTCATACCATAGCTGATTTATGGATGATGGCAGCCAGTGCGCGGCAGCTGGCACTGGGATCGATCCTGGCATGCCCTAGTCCGCCACTGTTGTTAAAGGTAAGAGGCCGGAGGTAACATTCAAGGCCAGGTGGCGTCAGTATGAGCGGGTATGTCGCGGTCCAGAGGTCAGAGATTATCTCCCCGTTTAAGCCTGTTGTTCAACGCGTCATCTGCAGCTCTCTTATGTGGTAGGGGAGGATACCCCACACACACGCGCCCACCTCGACCTGGCCATGGAGAGGGTACTGGCTTGTCCAGCGTGACGACTCTATACTGCAGGTTACCTGTATCATAGCCTCCCTGGCTCGAGCATCTGGATTCGTCCACTGAAGTTTAACAAAGGAAGTTTGGGCTGTAGACGAGCAGGTGCCTTACGTGTTAAGAGCGTCTGGACGTCATGGCCCTGGTCAGTGCGAGTACTGGGAGCCCTGACGTGTCCAGAGAGAGAGAGAGAGAGAGGGAGGTGGTATGTCATTCCCGGGTTGTTGTGGCCTCCAGTATCATACACCCTGGTAACGACGAAGTCCTTGACGGCATCAGCACCGCTGGTGCAGCACTACTCTCATTGATCGACGCCACTTACGGGGACATGTCTGACTGGCCTAGGAACTGATCCTACACGACTCCAGCACCACAACACTACTTAATGACCCCAGACACCGACACTCAGGGCCAGCTAACAGTCTTGCATGCAACACGTCTTCGTCACAGCTTCAGCACACCACAGCACTCCAGTACTTCACCTCGTGTGTTCAACATTCCTTCACCACGTCTTCGCGAAGCCTACAGCGTACTTCTAACGCACCTCGAGCAGCCTCTTCTCGCACGCCTTATGTAGCCGCCGCTGTTTCGAGTTCTAACAGCCCATTCTGACTCGCTCACCCTCCCTCCCCAGCATGTGCAACAGCGCATCAAGAATCACCCAGCGATACATCACCTCTTCAGACTGTGCACGTCCGACGCGGCGTCGGGCTTCACAATATACGTCTGGCTCAGTTGGCCCCAGTGCCTGGGAGAGGTGTTAGTAGGGGAGGGCCAGAGTGAGGTGTAACCTGGGGTGTCAGCACGAGTACTACTGGGAGGTGGTGGAAGTGTAGGGCTGGGTGTGCAATGTGGAGGCAAGAGGTAGTGGGACTGGGGCTGTGGCTGGCTGTAAAGGAGATAGGCAGGTGCAGGAGGGGAGGGCACCGTTGTGTGTGTGTGTGTGTGTGTGTGTGTGTGTGTGTGTGTGTGTGTGTGTGTGTGTGTGTGGATGGTTGTACGAGGGAAGGGCAACGTGTCCTACTGGTGGTGGGAGCAGTGTAGGGCCGCATGTTTCTAGGTGGGTGTTTGAGGGGGGGTCAGTCAGTGTGGTGGATGGGCGGGATAATACCAGGTGTACGTGGGAGTCCAGAGGGTCGTGTCACGCGCACCACCACCAAGTCTCCTCCTCCTGATGGCAAGCCCACGGGATATATCACACAGCCATTGTCTTGGTGTTCATCCCTCTTGTATTAGAGGGTCGGGGTAATGGACTGTTGTGTAAGTTAGAAGTAATGGCGCCTGCTGCAGACCGTGACGAGGGTAGACATGCAATACTACATAGACGGCTCTCTCACCGTGCACCGGGGGAGGGGAGGCGGCGCTGGGAGGGGCTGCAGCAATATGGCTGGGGAACAGATGCTCTCCATCAAACATTAATGTCATATTTGACCTATAATTAACCGGCGGTGTAAAAGAAAATGATTCTTTGTTCTTGATGTATTATTTTCTTCGTGTTTATACAGAGGTCCAATTTTATCATAATGCCAGACTAATTATGACCCTCGGCACACGCAGATGAGGCGACCACCCGCCTACGTAATGCTTTATGAGTTTCATTACCTTATATAAAGGTCTGGAGGACAGTATGGATTCAGGCCAGTATAATCGCTGCCTTATGGAATATATATATATATATATATATATATATATATATATATATATATATATATATATATATATATATATATATATAAGAGGATATGTGTGTTAGAAGTGGAGGGAACAAAGACAACAGGGAGATCAGATTTGAGATGAAAGAATGGAGTGAAAAAGATTTTGAGTGATCGAGGCCTGATTATGCAGGAGGGTAAATGGCGTGCAAGGGATAGAGTGAATTGGAACGATGTGGTATTCTGGGGGTCGACGTGATGTTAACTGCATGCCAACTGCCAGTATGTTCTGTAATTGTATGTCCAACGTGTAATGTACCTTTGACCTCTCATATTGCTATCAGTGCAGTGTCTTTTTCCAAATACATACTTGATTCCTGTCAATGGACTGAACCAGGGCATGTGAAGCGTCTGGGGTAAGCCATGGAAAGGTCTTTGGGGCCTGGATGTGGATAGGGAGCTGTGGTTTCGGTACATTACACATGACAGCTAGAGACTGAGTGTGAGCAGGTGCGGCCTTTCTTCGTCTGTTCCTGGCGTTAACGCGGGAAACGGCGATCAAGTATGAAGAATATATATATATATATATATATATATATATATATATATATATATATATATATATATATATATATATATATATATATATATATCATTCCAGCCCTAGAAAAGCCACGATTCTCCTATCAAGGCAAAGCAAACTAGTCAAAGAAACTGAGGAACATAGATCACATGGATCACGAACTGAGAACGTCATACGAGACATGTGAGGAACACGGACGAACCATCAGCGAGATAAGAAAAGAAACGGAGATATTTATGTTTACATGTCGAGCACAGATGAAGAACCACAGACTCCGTTAGCCCACGAGAGACAGATGAGGACACAGATGAGAACACATATGAGGCCACAGATGATGACACAGATGAGGCCACAGACACAAATGACAGCCACGAGATAAACATTACAATTCGACGTTCATTGTTTAGATTGATTTGAGCCAGTGTCCCCGACCAGTGTATTATGGCGCCCATGCTCGTCCTGCAAGCGGTAGCGCTAAAGGATTACAGGAGGGTCACAAAAGGTCTTACTCAGACCCCAGTGGGTTTATATTACATAAGATGTTACAGTTCGTATTTCAGTACATACATTACATAGTTTCATATGGTAAGTTTTACCGACTAGAAGCAAAAAGTGGATACAAACTTAAAATGTCAGTTATCTTGCAGGGTTTGTTTAGATCTATCCCTAAAAGTCTCTATTTTATCACATCCTAAGACATAGTGTTTTAGTTTGTGTCCAAATCTTTGACCACAAACTTTACAGTTCACATGATTAACATCTCCAGTCAGGCCAAAGCGTCAATTTGTACCTATAACCCAGTCTTAGTGTGGCAGTTACAACATCATGTCATCTGCTGATCTTATTACTTCCTCCATATACATGTTTGACTTCACACATCTCACTGTGATGGTAAATGTCTTTACTTGTGCTGATCTGAACTCGTCTTCGTTGCAGTTAGGTTCCTTTCTAATTACAGTTTTGAGGCTTCTAATTGACAACCCAATGTTGTTTTCAACATCACCTTTACTAAGTGCAAGCCAGGCTAAAGCATCAGCTTCGTCATGCTCACGGAGGCGCCTCCTACATGAGAGGGAATCCATGACAATTTGATCTGAATCCTTTGATCAATAATGTCTGAGTATTTGTGTGTGGCTTCAGCGACCAGCATGTTACATTCTGATCTCATGGTGTTAGGGGCAAGTAGTGAAGATAAAGAATCAGAGATCATTAAACTGTCTGTGGCAGTGATTCCTATCTGCTCAAGAATGAGAAGTATGGCAGACAGTTCAGTGTGGACAGTTGATGACCACTTGTTTATTCTAACATTTTCCTCTAATTTATTACCACTGGACTGGATCACAGTGGCAGCACTACCTGCCTTCCCAGTGGCAGAACCGTCAGTGTGGATGATGCCACTGGACTGGATCACAGTGGCAGCACTACCTGCCTTCCCAGTGGTAGAACCGTCAGTGTGGATGATGCCACACTGGACCATAGTGTTAGTGTCAGTCTCAAGTTTGTGTATATGATCAAGATCTCTGGTCTTAGTTAAGTGTTGAAGGTCAAGATTATAAGTAATTAGTGTCTTCGGCGGATAAGTGGCTGTAGTGACTTCAAAGGGAGTTATCTGCCAGGGAGGCAGGAAATGCTGCTGCTTCCTAATTTTGTAAAAATGACGTACACCAAACATTGTCATGGGGTTGACTGATATTTGGATCCATTTAGATTCCCTTGTGTCATGATGGCATTGATGGTGTGACAGACAACATTATCTAGATCACCATCTCGCACAAGTTTCAGTCTTATCATACGATGGATTTCAAGTATTGTGTCTTCACTACTGGGACTACCAAGCTATGTGTCCGTGTGTCTGTTCACCCACATCTCCGTCATCAAGACACAACCCGAACTCCTGCTCGACACACCAGCCAGACCTCACAGCACCCGTGTCGTTCTGCAGCTTGGGACCATGTAGGGCGCGGGGTCGACTGCCGTACAGTCGCTTACAAGAACCTTGCTCTCTGACACCGTCATCACAGGACCATGTACGCAGTAAGAGCCTGACTTACAAGTATCCCGACCACCTGAGGAAGGCGCTCAAGAACCACCTGAGGAAGGCGCTCAAGAACCACCTGAGGAAGGCGATCAAGAACCACCCGAGGAAGGCGCTCAAAAACCACCTGAGGAAGGCGCTCAAGAACCACATGAGGAAGGCGATCAAGAACCACCTGAGGAAGGCGCTCAAGAACCACCTGAGGAAGGCGCTCAAGAACCACCTGAGGAAGGCGCTCAAGAACCACCTGAGGAAGGCGCTCAAGAACCACCTGAGGAAGGCGCTCAAGAACCACCTGAGGAAGGCGCTGAAGATTTACCATTGGTGGTTATATAACTTGACCACGACGAAGCCTTTAATGACCCTTGGTAGTTGATGGGCCTAAAGCCCAGATAACCCGTGGCATCGGTACCAAGGCTTCTGCCTCCCACCCGCCACAACTCCAGCACGTATGATCGGCTCAGAACGTAGGAAGGGAAGTACCCACTGCATCTGTAGGTCCCCTGGAAATAGAAAGGGCACAGACGTCCTACAGTACCCACTGTGGTAGATGGTGGGGAAAATAGCAGGTAATGTAGACGCTTTCCTCCGCTTTACGAAGTGTTTGAGTGTGCGAGCCAGGCAGTATGGGGAAGTGTTCCTTCACACCGTCTGTGTGAGGAGCCAAAGTGGCTGGACCTGGGGTAAGGACATCCTTGATCCTGGCCAGGTGGTCATTGTAACACGTTGTGCATTATATAAACCTGTTCCAGGCGGGCAGTATGTGTGTGTGTGTGTGTGTGTGTGTGTGTGTGTGTGTGTTTCGAATCAGGGGGTATGCGTGAGTCGTGTGGCTATGTTTGGCTCATATGGCATTATGTGGCGTACGTCTGTAGTCTGTGGCTGGGCCTGCGTGACTGATGACGTCATCTGTTATCAGTTGGGTCAGGTCATAGCGCCAGTGTGGTTCTTACTGTCTCCAGTGGTGGCGGGCCAGTGTCGTTGCCACAAGGAGATCTAGTGTGTTGTGTGGTACCTGACTCCCGCCACTGACTGTGGTACGCTGGTCGTGTGTTTTAAGCATGAGTAAGAGAGAGATAACTCAGTGAGGTTATCTCTCCTTCCACTTACTGTGTTAACGAAGTGAATAATGGTGTTTAAAACCGTGAATGATTAAGATAATGTAGAGCCATCATGGGTAGAGGGTAAGGGATAAGAATCCTTCCCTCATGGTTGTAGACACCAGTAGAGTGTAGCTGGGTTCGTGCAACTTGCTCTACCACCCTGCCTGACCCTGTGATAATTTGTCTTCTGTTTGATTTTCAGGTATGTTCACCATATCTCTCGCGGCCTCCTCTCGCGCCCCCCTCCTACCTGCATCACGTGAGTACCGTGATAAACTGTGATAAACGATAATGATAATGAATGATAATGTTTGATGGTAATTACCAGTTAGACTAACTGGAGCCCAGGGTTAAAGATTGACAGAGAAGGCTCTCGCACACCATATCTGGAGAGTGGGTTTGTACGTATATACAGGCGATCTGGCGAGCCAGAGAGTGTGTTACAGTAGGGAACATGAGGGTGGCACTGTATTGATTATTGATAGTGTTCACATTGGGAGGTTGGGATATGAGACTTTTCTTGCAGCAGTCTTGCGAGATCAGATGAAACCCGATGCCGACCTGCAGCTCGGAGACGAGGACTGTGTGCTGGCAAGGAGGTGGCGATGCGGAGAATAGTACAGTACCTCCTCACACGGTTCGCATGATGGTTGGTGAGGGTTGGGGAGGGACGGTGTGAGGAGCTGCCCCTTTTGTAGGTCGTGTAACAGGAGCCGAGGATGAGATTATGTGCCCTTTTTTCCCACCATCTTTTCGTGAAGCGTCTGTTTTGTGGTGAGCAAGGAGGGAGGACCAAGCCAGGGAGGCGGAGGAGAGTGCGGGAGGCATGAGTGTTGTGTGGATGAGGTTCAGGTGTTGAGGCGGAGGGAGGTCATAGGTCGTTGAGTCTTGTGTTGTCCCTGTGTGGTGTTTGCTGTCTCCACGTGTCTGGAGTGGCTCTCTGGTTTCTGCTTTGACTGTCAGCTTAACTCTGGGAAGAGTGGCACAGGTGCGATGATGCACACCTGTGTCATGATGGGCTGCATGTGTCCAGTGCTGACGAGTCTGTGGGGTGGCTGCTCGTGTGTTAGCGTGAGCGAGTTTTACACTCGTGTTGACCCCGTCCCTTAACCATGCTCGTACACCTGTGTGCGTATGTACACACAAACATCCCTGTGTGTGTGTGTGTGTATGTGTGTGTGTGTGTGTGTGTGTGTGTGTGTGTGTGTGTGTGTGTGTGAACTGGTGGGTATTAATCCAGTCAGTGACAGCGGACGCTGGACCACAAGCTCTTGCGTCTCATCCTCTGAAGCTGATGATGTATGCCTCCTGCGTGGAGCAGCAGCGTGGGACCATACCTCGGAACCCTCACTGTATGACGCCTGGGTCAACCCAGTGACACAGCCAGGGACGACACACGCCCCGAGTTACACACCCTCCTGGCACTGGTGCCACAATCTCTCGGCCTTTTATTCCAAGAGATGAAATCTAAAACTGTCATTTTTCATGGTTAGTGTCGTTTTTAGTGGCAGTTTAGTTATGTGTCAGAGATTTGATGTGGCACTTTAAGATTTACCTCGGCCATACTGGGCGAACCAGAGGAGGTTTATCTTGTAACATGGCGACAGAGGCCTGGTTATATATCCATACTACCCGACGGAGGGACGGCTATATATCCATACTGGCTGACGGAGGGACGGCTATATATCCATACTGGCTGACGAAGGGACGGCTATATATCCATACAGGCCGACGGAGGGACGGCTATATATCCATACTGGCCGACGGAGGGACGGCTATATATCCATACTGGCCGACGGAGGGTCGGTTGTATGTCCATGCTGGCCGACGGAGGGTCGGTTGTATGTCCGTGCTGGCCGACGGAGGGTCGGTTGTATGTCCGTGCTGGCCGACGGAGGGTCGGTTGTATGTCCGTGCTGGCCGACGGAGGGTCGGTTGTATGTCCGTGCTGGCCGATGGAGGGTCGGTTGTATGTCCATGCTGGCCGACGGAGGGTCGGTTGTATGTCCATGCTGGCCGACGGAGGGTCGGTCCAGTATCTTAAACTGGCGGCAGATGTGGCTGATGGCCCTCTCCCTCCCTCCCACTTCCTGCGCCATCACCTTGAAAGAGAACAGAGATGTTTTTCCCCTCTCGTTTCTTCTGGTGTACAGCCCGGATCTCCACCTCCTCATTTACACATTAGCTGAATTCCTTTTCTCCTCACAAATATACTCGTCCCTTTTGTAGATAGACACGCTGGGTCGCGTCTTTTCCTTGTCAATAGGTTTGATCTCATGTACTCAGCTGGAAAGCGGCCGAATTCCCAATTTCGTTTGGTAAATAGGCTAAATCATCCCCATTCCCTTTCTCTTCCCTTTCCCTTCTCCCTTGCCTCCCTCTCTGTAATTAGGGTGGGTCCTCTTTCCCCATTGTAAACAGTCTGCGGCCACTCTTCCCTTCTCGTGGACAGGCCAAATGGACTCTTCCTTTCCTGGGCTGGAGTTCTTACCTCTCGTCTTCCAGCTAGTACGAGACTCTGTCTTCTCCTGGGCTGGAATCCTTACCTCTCGTCTTCCAGCCAGTGTGAGACTCAGTCTTCTCCTGGGCTAGAATGCTTACCTCTTGTCTTCCAGCCAGTGTGAGACTCTGTCTTCCCGTGGGCTGGAATCCTCACCTCTTGTCTTCCAGCCAGTGTGAGACTCTGTCTTCTCCTGGACTGGAATCCTTACTTCTTGTCTTCCAGCCAGTGTGAGACTCTGTCTTCTCCTGGGCTGGAATCCTTACCTCTTGTCTTCCAGCCAGTGTGAGACTCTGTCTTCTCCTGGACTGGAATCCTTACTTCTTGTCTTCCAGCCAGTGTGAGACTCTGTCTTCTCCTGGGCTGGAATCCTTACCTCTTGTCTTCCAGCCAGTGTGAGACTCTGTCTTCTCCTGGGCTGGAATCCTTACCTCTTGTCTTCCAGCCAGTGTGAGACTCTGTCTTCTCCTGGGCTGGAATCCTTACCTCTTGTCTTCCAGCCAGTGTGAGAGACTGTCTTCTCCTGGGCTGGAATGCTTACCATTTTTCCGCCATCCAATAAGAAAAAAAAAAAAGATAACTTTTCATCGCTGGATCTGAGGAGAAAAATGGTTGTATTTGGAACTGTGTCATGTCAGCTGGAGGCTGTGATAGGCAGGCCATGTGTTCATGTGTGTGTGGCCGTGCGCTGCTCCTCTCTTGGTGGCGTCCGTTCTTCCTCCTCACACACACACACATACACACACACACACACACACACACACACACACACACACACACACACACACACACACACACACTGGTTCCCTCAGCTTGAGGTCTCGTAGGTCCACTGGACCGGCCGCTGGACCCGGTGCAGAGAAGGCATGTAGGTAGTGGTGGTGGTTTGTTGCAAGGTCAACATTCATCTCAGATCCCAAGTGCCACATCCCGAAAGCCACCGTAGGGGGAGGGAAGGAAGTAGAGAGACAGGTAGCAGAACACGAGAACTTGGTGACGTAGACTCTCTCGGGCGAGACTTGCACAGCTGTTATTGATTTTGGAGTCAAAAGGTTAAAGGTCAGGATCATGGGGTTAGGTGAGAGGGGGTGTGGGTTAGAGAGGAGGAGGAGGAGGAGAAGGAGAGTTGGGGGGGGGGGGGGAATTATGGATATAGCTTTACGGAGCAGAACTTGAGAGGTGCCGTTGACAGACGACCACCAAACATACAGTAGTGCATGATGACCTCCCCCCACGTCTGTGGCCAGTGGCAGGCAAGGGGCTGTCACCTCTCCGCTGTCACCCCCCGGCAAGAGGTCCATGACTGACGAAGACGGGTACAAATAACTCGGTAACATACAGACGTCCTTGGCGTTACGGAGGTGTGTGTGTGTGTGTGTGTGTGTGTGTGTGTGTGTGTGTGTGTGTGTGTCTAAATTAGCGAACGAGATGCTGATCGAATTAGAGTTATCTCTCCTCTGCCTGAGCGATCATGGTCAGCTCAGCACCCCACACCCACACCTGAGTGTGTGGAGTGTGGGGTGTAGCGACACACGCTCCTCACAGTCTCCTCCAGTTGGTGTGTTTCAAGGCCGTTGTGGCATGACACACACAGATCACCAAAGTAGCTGAATAAATATATTTTTTTTCTTCGTTAATTATAATTGACAAACATGATTTTAGTTATGATTGATTGATTATGACTTGGTGAACATCGGATTTTGTGCAGAGACGTCAGGTGGATGTTGGAGGTTGCCCTCGAGCTTAGGGTCAAAGTTCTCGTTTAAAAAGTCGAGGTCAGATATAAAATGAACGCCAAAGGCAGTCCATACGAATCCCTGTCTCTCTCTCTCTCTCCTCCCGGTAGGGTCAGGTCACACTGAACTTGGGGTCAAAGGTCGAGGGTAAATAGCTTGACTTATTGATCAAGTTTCTCAACCACATCATGGTTGTCCTCGACCACCTAACCAGATCATGGTTGTCCTCGACCACCTAACCAGATCAGGGTTGTCCTCGACCACCTAACCAGATCAGGGTTGTCCTCGACCACCAACCAGATCAGGGTTGTCCTCGACCACCTAACCAGATCAGGGTTGTCCTCGACCACCTAACCAGATCATGGTTGTCCTCGACCACCTAACCAGATCAGGGTTGTCCTCGACCACCAACCAGATCATGGTTGTCCTCGACCACCTAACCAGATCAGGGTTGTCCTCGACCACCTAACCAGATCAGGGTTGTCCTCGACCACCTAACCAGATCAGGGTTGTCCTCGACCATCATCATCCCCGAGTGGGTGTTGTAAGGTCATATGTGACCCCCTCATGACCTGGTCAGTAGGCAGGTACTCGACGGTACATGTACACCAACCATCATGTTTAGTTCCTCCTCTTCAGTACCGGCAGGTCACAGGTGGTTCGGGGGGGGGAGGGGTGTCAGGGGGTAGGGGGGTAGAGATTTAAAAGGTCAAAGGTCACCGTGTGACAATGATGGTCGATACTTTTTCTTCTTCAATTTTCTTTTTTTTCTTTAATATTTTTCCTGTTCAGAGAAGTTATGGGTGTGTCATGAATTGGTGCGTTGCACACACGTCTAATTCTGGAAACCATTTTTTTCTTTGACTTCCATTTATTTATTTGTTTATTTATTTATTTGCGAGGCGTTGCACATGATATGGGGTTAGGATCTCTGCTCTGATCATTATTGTCATGTAGTACAGGAGTGTGTGCAGATACTGAGGTTATAATGTATGTTGTTGTATACACGGCACCTCAGTGTATACACTGGACATCAGTGTAGTATACAATAGGTATCAGTGTATACAGTGGACATCAGTGTAGTATACTGTAGGTACCAGCATATACAGTGGACATCAGTGTAGTATACTGTAGGTAACAGCATATACAGTGGACATCAGTGTATACAAGGGACATCAGTATATACAAGGGACATCAGTATATACAAGGGACATCAGTATATACAAGGGACATCAGTGTATACAAGGGACATCAGTGTATACAAGGGACATCAGTATATACAAGGGACATCAGTATATACAAGGGACATCAGTATATACAAGGGACATCAGTATACACAAGGGACATCAGTATATACAAGGGACATCAGTATATACAAGGGGCATCACTGTATGCATTGGACATCAGTAATACACTGGCAGTGTTAATGACTCCCTGACCCACCCAGTGCAGTGCGATGATACGTTTACGTTGGGTTTATTGCGAGTTCGGCGTCGCAAGATGTGACCTGACCAGCCGGGAGGTGAGCGAGCCTCCCTCCCTAGGACCCCATGGCAGCAGCTCCAGCCATCACCCTGAAAGTGGTGTCGGAAGCTGACTGACTTGAGCTCTCCTCCCTTCCTCTCCTCATGTCCGACGCGGGGCATAACTCTCTCTCTCTCTCTCTCTCTCTCTCTCTCTCTCTCTCTCTCTCTCTCTCTCTCTCTCTCTCTCTCTCTCTCTCTCTCTCTCTCTCTCTCTCCGTACCTCACTGTCCTGTTGTGGACTGTGGTCTTGCGTTCGAACATCTGATATGTCTCTTTGGATGTACTTTTAAATATGTTTTCCTCATTAGGTGATATACGGCGCGCGCGCGCGTGTGTGTGTGTGTGTGTGTGTGTGTGTGTGTTTGTGTGTGTGTGCTCTCACTTGGAGTTCGTGTATTTTCGTCAGTAATGAGTCAACTTACGACCAGTGGACTGGTAAATCATGGTTATTTCTGTAGATCTTAAGGATGTTCATCTACTGTGTGTGTGTGTGTGTGTGTGTGTGTGTGTGTGTGTGTGGGAGGGAGGAGTGATGGGTCTTGCCCTCTGTCTGATCACCATCTTGGTGTTCACGAGGCGAGGAACCACTGGGTCGTGCCCTTCACCGTGTGACCGGTCACTCCCTCACCAGTGGTCTCCGGGCACTCACCCGCCATAGACTGTGATGCCTCGAGAGCTGGTGTATACCG